>NC_133536.1:12632151-12935181 GCF_048544455.1 Silene latifolia
ACGATGATGTCGATGACGACGCGCACGATTTTGGTGATGCTCGCCGAAAGGGCTCGTCCCAACGAGGGAGGCAAGACATTACAGGGATCACTGGCGACGCCCGTAAGGTCCGCCTCGACCGTGCTTGGACTCATAAGTTCGGCCACTGCTCCTGCCAGAAATTTTTCGAGAGCCACGGTAGGGATACAAAATTGTTATCCCCGAGGAGGATCAGGCTGTCTGTTGCTCCTCCACCGTCATACTCTGGCGTATATGCGTATACACTTGAGTACGGGTCTTGCTTCACGAATGAGTACGTTATGGCCATCATTAGGGCCATGAATCGCATTGGTCGCTCAATCCGCACTCCAAGATGGGACCATAGTCGCTTTGTTCCGCTTTCATTTCTTCATGAGAGGCCTCACCTGAATTTATTCCGCCGCTTATCATCTTCAAGCACACTCAAGGCGTGATGGTACAGCAGTAAACGGAGCAAAGGTGTCTCATGACAAACTAGCTGTAGGACTGGAAAGATTTGCTGGTGTGAGCTATAAGGTGCTTGATGATTTATCACTACTTCTGCCCTTTCAGCACTGCTAATTTGCGGTGTGAGACTAAGGCGGAGCACGACAGATGGGCTACCCTAAAATCTGGAAGATGGATGCCAGCAGGTCCTTTCTTAAGGAGGATGAGAGGCTTCATGATGAGGCTTTTTGAGGCGACAAGATGAGGGCCGAAAAGATGGATTCTCAACGCAGATCATCCTCTGTGATGAGCTGCCTGTTAGTGCCTGGCCATACCGCCCACAGGTGAGGTTTGCAAGTAGGCCCATCACCGCTCTCAATGTTCCTATTTCAACTTCGATTTATTTCTTCTACTTAACTCTCGCTTGTTTCCTTCGCGTACTCACTCTGGACGACTGCCCTCAGGATATCCTCTCACGAGAATGGGGCCGCATAAAGATAAAACTGCTACACTTGCATCCTACAAGTCAACCCATGACCGCAGATTACGCCGAATGATCTCACGGATCAAGCAGCCAAGAGCTTGAATGCGCGGAGGCCTGTGCGAAGGTTGTTAGTAACATGCCGCGCCACACGCGAAAACAAGGTCTTCTGCGGCGATGGCGTCGACATCGCTCCACCTCCCTTCCCCCTGCTCGTAAGGCACCCGTGGAGATCTTTGATATCACCAATGGGGAGGACTCGACGAGGAGGGTCTCCCTCGTCCGTAAGAGAAAGGGGATGCACTCTACCGCCGCTCGCTGCTTCGCCGGCCGACGAGGAAACGCGTCTCCTCCCGCCAAGAAGGACAAGCATGGTACTCGATCTATTCTCGTGGCTCGGATTTAGCCGGCTCATTAGCGCCGCTCGACGACGGCTCTCCGGCATGTCTACGCATGCTGATACCGATGCTTTCGCTAATTCTGCAGATCGCCATTGTTTCACTGCCGCTTTTAATGAAAGCAAGAAGCTGAGGAGAAACCCGCGCAGGCCGGTGATCATAACGCCACCATCGACTCTTCATCCCGTAAGGCTTCCTCCCGATCGCGCAGCCGGTGATCGAAACGTCACCACCGACTCTTCATCCCGTAAGGCTTCTCCTCCCTGGCCGCAGTCGGTGATCGAAACGTCACCACCGACCCTTCATCCTGCAAGGCTTCCCTCCCACCAGAGCTGTAAAGCGCGAGGTTAATCGAGGAGTCGAGCGAGATGGAACGAGCCGACCGTGCTCGCATTATGCAGCAGAGAAGGCCGTGGCTCGCCCCGCTTCGAGCTTAATGCCACTAAGAAGGTGGCCGCGAAGGCGAGGCCGGATCTCCTCGACGAGCAAGAGGCTTAGGGAGATGCTCGAGAAAGCGCTCTCGGCCGAGAGAAAACTTAGGGAGGACGCTCAAAGCGAGGTCCTCGCGAGAGAGCCAAGGCCGAGGCCGCCGCGGCCGAAGTTGCAAAGTCGCCGGAGAAGTGTGACCTTGTTCAGAGGCACGCCGACCTTTATTTCCAGCAGAGGAATGAATTTAGGGGCAAATTTCGGATCCGGAGGAAGGTGATTCTGAGCAAAGAGGCCATTATTAGCACAAAAGGAGTGAGGACATCGAGATGCTCCAAACCGTCATGCTCCCTAACACGTGCACCGAATTCCGGATCCGCCGAAGAAGCCGCCAGTGAAGTGATTGAGGAGCTCTTCCCTCTTGCCGGTTCCTTCCGTGGGCAAATTTGACGAGTCGTTTCGACGATAAGCTCGGGCTGCGCGAGAAAGCCGTGGAGGAGAAGGCCAAGGAGGCGATGAGGTGAAGATAGAGAAAGAGGCGCCGCGAGAGTGCAGCCCTCGTCGAGAAGGCTAAGGCGCGCAAGGAGGAAGCCGAGAGGGCAAGGCGCCGAGGCCGCGAGGCTAAGGCCGAGGTCACTGCCGAGGTCGCGAAGAACGCCGACCGGGTCATTTATTGAAGAAGATGCCGCTACACGCGATGGCGCGTTAGTCAGCATAGGAGATGACGGCTGTCACCAGCTCACCTTGCTGTCTTCGATAGCTTCAAATTATTCGAGCCAATTATTAAGCCTTCCCTCCCCCGCCATTTTATGCCAAATGATAATTTAATCTTTGTTTTTCTTTTTCTCAGATTGTATAACTTTATAGCAGCTGTGTTCTCGCTTTGCTCCCATGGGACTGGCCAGTTGCCGTATTCTCCTCATCAGAATTTCACGCTTTGGCTAAGAGTTCGCTTTCTGTTGTCTTCGCTTGGCCGAGGTCTTTACCTCTACTTCGAAGCCATGCGCTAATAGTTGAGCGTGATTGAATCGTGATTTCTAGCGCCTTTCTACTTCGCTCGGCTTCGTGAGGTCTTTTTTCGCTTCGGCTCGAAAGGTTTGCTTCCGCTGGGCCGCCGAGGCTTGTGAGAGCGCGCTGGCCCCAACTGCGGAGCTTAAACGCTTTTAAGGCGTTGACGTTTCGCGAGTATCAACGCGCTGGGCCGAATTTCCATGCAAGGTTTCCGGCTTCCCCGAGGGTGATTAAGCGCTTGCCGTGAGCGTTGTGAGCTAGCGTCATGATTGCAATGACGGGCCGCTTCTTGCTGGCGTGGGACAGCAAGAGCCAGCGCCTATTTTCAAGGACGCGCGGGCGTCACTACTTTGAGGCCGCGAATGCAGCCACTATTCGGGTAGATCGCTGTATGCTTACTACTGGGCACCGTGGATTGTGTTCGCTTACGAGACTACCGCTTCTGCTTGTGACAAAGGTGAGCTGGCGTTTATTTTCGATGACGCTGGCGCCTACCACTGGCGATCGCGATGGCGCTAAACCTTCGAAGCATCGCTGGCCGTATGCTTCAGCTACTTCGTGACCGCGACATACCGCTTACGGAGATTACCGCCTCGCTTGCGATGCTGGTGAGTCGGGCGTCATTTGATTTATCATTGTGGGCGCCTTCACCACTGAGTGACTGCGACGGCATGCTAAACCCTTTGGGGGTGTGTAGACACTCTGCCGCACCCTCGCAAACCACCCCAGCGACGATCGGCCGCATGTTTGATTCGGCGAATTCATTAGTGACAATGTAGATTATCGCCGTTGATTGCTCAAATATAAATGTCAACTTCTTTAGTCGTCATCTACGTTTGATACTTCGGCTGCTTTGGCAAAGAATTAGAGTACATTTTCTCGAGTCCGGGTCAAAATCTGAATGTTCCGGATATTTCTATTCCATATTCATCAAATTTTATCTTTGGCAAATAATATCCTTAATATTTAAAAGATAATCAAATAAATCAGCTCACTACCATAATCTCAAATGCTAGATTCTTTCTTACAGAGGAAACCTCTCGGGAATACGAAGAGGCCGCGCTCTTCCAAGACGCATGCACGCGCCTCTTCCCGTGCCCTTCTTGCATGATTTACGGATCTTTTTTATATCTTTCCGAGATTCACTTCCAAAGAGTCTCCGAAACCCTATTCCTTCACGTGATTAGTATAAATAGGAGCCTTCGCTCTCATATTTCACGCGAGTGTCCGCCCTTCTCTTCCCCCTTTGCATTCTAGACTTCGTTTACTAATTGGCGCCTTTACGTGCTTGACTTCCGACCACGTAAGCTCCTGATCTTTCCGGTACCAGCCTCTCCGCTGCATGACCGACCAATTTGACCACTACACTCAATCAATCTAATTAATCAACTTGTTAAATCGCTTTCCTCTTTCGAGGGCACTCTTTCCTCGCATTCGCCACGAGCATCACTAATCGATCTTCTTAGCTTCTTCGCCCGTCAACATGTAAGTCCGAGGTGTATAATTCCTTTTATTTATTGTATTTTTATTATTGTATAACAATTGTAAGGTTTATGTTGAAAGTACCTCATTAAAACCGATTTCTAAAACCGCCTTTAAAACTCGCTTTTATGGATTTCCGTGAGATAGACAGCGAGAAAAGACGCAGCATCGCGCGCCTTCAGGAGCGCAGCACCGCGCGCCTCTTTGAGGAGGCCGCCGCAGCTCCTCCGCTTTTCTTCTTCTCCGTCCTCCGCAATTGACATCAAATTTATTTGTTTTGTTTGTTTGTTCTTTAATTTCTCCGCATAAAATTTAATAATAGTATGTATTGATTGACATATTTCATCATTCATTCACATGTTTAATTCATCTAATCCGACTTAAATCCCAAGTAATTCATATTTGCGGTTTTCGCTACTAATATTCAATTCGGTTTTAGGGATTCAATTGCTCATGTTGAGTTTCTGGGATTCATTGTTGATATATTTTCATCATGTTTAGTTATTGTTAATCCGCCATCAATTCATCATGTTTAGTCAATTATTCGCTTGTTAGGAATTCGCTTCATTAACATCGACCTTCACATGTTTAACTGCCTTTATTTCCGCCTTATCCATGTTTTGTATTGTTTTTGACTTAATCAATATGTAAATAATCAGAAATCACTTTCATCCGAGTACATAATCTAAATCAATCCATTAAATTCACCAATTAACGCTAATAATTGGTAGCTTTTGGCTTCACAAACAGAGTTCGCCTTTTCGAACAGACGCAGAATCGCCGCGCTTCTTCCAAAGGGCGCAAAGTGGTTTACGATACTGCTCCAGACGACTTCCGTCCTCGAACTCCTTTTCTCGCCTTTGACCTAGATTAATTAGTTTACGACAACTAACTAATATTCGTAATATCGCTTAATTCGTCGTAATTTGTTATTTTATTCTTTTATTCCTTTTTTATCAAATTATCCGTTTTAAAGGTATTTTCGACATAAATCGCCTAATCCAATGTAATTAATGTAATTTCCATTATTGTAATTTATTTTATTTATTTTTATTGTTTTGTATGCTTTCACATGTAATTGAACATTAAATCCTACTTCGACCCAATTGTTTGCCTAATTAATTGTTCACCGACTTAGTTAATTTCACATGTTAGGATTAATCTATCGGATGTCATTGCATGCATATAGCCGACGATATATCAAGTACGAATAACTTCCTAATCATTAGTAGAGGCCGCTATCGAGGCGGGGATTAGGTGTTCATCAAAAGAGCTTCCTAATACGACCTCACCCTTACCCGATCTCCGTGAGCACCCGTGTTCATTGGCATCCACGCGAGTCATTCTAGACATAGAATGCTAAGGGTAACGATTGCTTAGTGTTCATGTCACTACTTTGTGTCTTGACATGACACGAGGTATTTGAACGGTTCCAATTTCCTATAAAAATTGGTGGCGACTCCATACAAAAATGCAAACGCTTGTTTTCGAGCCCCTTCACTCCCAAGCGCCCCGCGGGCGGCCCGTCCACACGCTTTGGCGACTCCACTGGGATTATATACTTACGTGTAGCTAGGGTGAAACTTGAACAAGGTTAGGGAATAAGTTTGTACAAGACAATTGTCGGCTTTCATAACTCGGTCTTCCTAGACCGTTTAATTCTGCCTTCCTAGGCCCAACCCAACCTATTCGACCAATCGTCCCGCCTAAACGGTCCTAATTTATTTGGGCCTAAGGATGGATAGCGTTGACGCTATCCATACCATGATGCTTACTCTTGTTTGTATCAAGGGCCTTCACTACTTGAGGAAATGGACTAGAATCGACCTTACTTTTGTTTGGCACGAGCCTTCTCCATTTCGGTTTGATGGTTCTTGCATGGCAACCCACCCTTTAAACCAAAACCCTTCTAAAAGCACTCAAAGATCCTGCTATAATGCTTGTATAAATGTGTAAAACTCTACATGATCACCATTTCTAAACAAAACTATGACAAATTTTCAAAATCAAAACCTTTTCAAATCAAGAATTTCAAATAAAGGCCTTCAATTAGCGCAAAAATCCGGGCCAAAACTCGTCCGTCCGTTGTCGTCAAAATTCGGGCCACAAGCCCATTTCAAAACCTCACTTCGAGTCCACTCCTACAACTACACTGGCAGCTGGCTAGGACACACATTTTCAAAGACCTTGTCTTTCTTCAAAACTCACTTAACACAAGTGGCACACACCCACTTCACGAGTCAAAACTTTTCCTCTTTTAGCAAGTGTGATAGAATGGTCGATCGTGTTTTGATTCGTCGCCGATCTCTTACCAGCCAAGATGCCTGGGGTCAAGTGATGATACGAACCTCCAAAAATTCAAGAAAGTAATGATCGAATCCCAGCCGCGCTAGCCCAAATGCAAGTTACCCAAAACTAAATCCTATGACCGCCCGAGCTCATCAAGGCCGATTTTGATTTAGAGGGAAGGTTGCCTCCCATTAAAGGTGAAGTACTACAATTTTCCGATGACGAGTCCAAGGATGAGAATCCTCCTGGGGGACGACCTCAGCAAACAGAAAAGGCTCCAATACTAGAGGAGCAATGATGTACCTTAAAGGAGATGACATTTACAGGAGAACAATCGTAGTATGAAGCCGCAATTCCAAATTGCCCACTAACTTTAGCATGACGGATATCCCTAAGTTCAAGGGACATGAGAACCCTTTGAACCATATCCGTGCCTTCAAGGATTACATGTCTATCAAAGGCATCAAACCCGAGATGTTCTTAAGGATCTTTCCTTCATCTCTCGACACCATCCCAAAGCAATGGTTCTACACTTTAGATCACAAAAAGGTCGCTACTTGGGAGGACGCCGCGATCGAATTCTCAAAACAATACGCGGATAATGCCGAGATCCAAGTCAATATGCGCACTCTAGAGGTTCTTACCTGAATGACAAAGAAGGATTCACCGACTTTCTAAGTAGGTGGAGGAAGACTAGTACTCAACTAGTAGAACGCCTGATGAGGCCACTCTTGTGAGAAATTCGTGACAATCTCAAGCCCATATATGCCAACCATTTGAGATATCAAAACATCAAGACTTTCAAAGACTTAACCGCAAGGGACACGAATCAAGATGACATCCGCAGTTGACTCTTGTCCAAAACGGTAGGTCGAGGATATCAAGGGTCCACAAGTCGCTCATACGGCTCTACTAGCAAGACCGACGGCAACCTTCTCAACCATCCAAGAAAACTAGCCCACCAAGGAAGTTCACAAACCTTGGGGATACATACTCCAATGCTCTAAAAAGGCTAGTGAAGCAAGGCAACTCCAACCCATTGACCTACTCCCGAGCCCGAAAGGAAGTCCAAATTCTGGGACGAAAATTCCTACTGTGAATACCATAGGGGTAAGGGGCACGACACCGAAAAATGCTACAAGTTGAAACACGTGCTTCAAGATATGATCAAGATGGTCGACTTCCAATTCCACCAGAGGTGCCTAATAACACTAATCCTCTTTGAGTTCTAGTGATTACAAGTGATGAATCTACCTTAGATTGCTCACATCTCATTTCTCCCGCCGAGGATGAAATTCATGCAATTGAGAAAGAAAGACTTACTCTACCATCTCCTACCATTTCCGACTTCATCGCATGGGCAAGGAGTGTAGATAGACAAGTGTGGGAATTAGAAAGCATGGTAATGATCTTGCGCGATCCCAATGCAACACCTAAAGAACGCGTACCATTGATCTTCTCTCAAAATGCTACTATGCAAGAAGTCATCACCACGGCCGATAAACTAGTCGATCAAATCATACAACTAGAAAGTGACATCATGAGGATGAGGAACTAGCCGCAATCAATGGAGTTTGGGCCGGCGACGATGAAGACGAATATCTCATTGAAAACTCTTTAGTCAAAGAAATAGTCCAAAATGGCGAAGACCAAGATGTGGATCACCTAACCTCGCTCGGTCGCCCATACCAAAGCACTACTCAAAACGGTCCAACCAATGTCATCACACCAAATGACAACGAAGATGATTCCACTGATCATTTGCTCAAGCAATTACAAAAAACCAAGGGGGCTGATCTTTCACCGCAACTAGTGGCAAGCTCATTTCCACACCGCCAAGCTTTATCGCAAGCTTTGGCCAAATTGAATGTGGCACATAACTCTACTCCTAAGATGTAGTCAACTTTGGTCTTCCAAGAATCTCAAACTAAGTAACCTCATTTTTCGATGAAGACTTGCCACCTTTTGGCGCTAGTCCACAACCTTGCTTATACATCACCGCTATCCTGCCTAAAGAAGAATGTGCAATGACCTTGGTAGATGATGGCTCCACGGCAACGCCATACCCCCAAAACGGCACACAAACTAGGTATGAGAGAGTCGGACCGACTCCTACAAATCAAGGTGTACGCATATGACGGTACACGGACAAAAAGTGGTAGGACTTGCAACCTAACCAGCAACGGGACCAATCGAACAGAAGGTTAACTTCCAAATAGTGGACATCGAAGCTTCATTCAACATATTTCTGGGAAGGCCTTGGATTCATGCTTCTAAAGCAGTAACATCCACCCTTCATCAAAAGATCAAGATCCCACTAAATGGCAAAGTTGTGACAATCACTTCATCACCCATTAAGGCCATAATCGAGAAGCAATCAAATAATCAAGTCCTCTTGCGATCCCATATACGAACTGGGGCTTCAAAGTGTAAATGTCATAGAAAGTGAGTTGGCACCCTTATACTATAATCCCTACTCCAACTTGGTGGTCAACCACATTCTCAAAACCAAGGATACTCCTGAATGCCTTGAACCCAGCTGAAAACACCTTCGCGCCATACAAGAAAGGCAACTCATCGAGAATACCACTGACTAGGGGTACAAACCCACAACAGAATAGTTCTCAAATGCTCGCCCAAGTCCAAAACCGCAAGTATGTAGGAGTCCAAATGAGGCCATATCTTCCTACCTCAATGGATACTTGCTCAAGAAGGAAGTTCTGAACTCTTTCATGGATTTCCAACCTTGCATTACCTCTAGAAGAAGTTAGCCGAATCGAGATCTTCACGATTGCTACTTCATCCTCCGAAACGGTTCCTACCAAAAACCCGCAAGCACCTTGCTTAGACGAACAAGTCATTAGCCTCCCCGCTTGGAGAGGACCGATTTGTTAGGCCGCGCAGATGAGATCATTACTACGATACTTCAAGACGATCGCTTCAACCCCACCGCTTGATCACGTAAATCGACACCAAGCAAAGCAGAAGGGTGGAGAAAATCAATCAAATGGACCAACAATCAAGGAAGACTCTTCAAGCTCACCACCGAGAAGGAGAGATGTTCAAAGAAGAACTGTAAGACGACGAATTCAATCGTAGCCTGAGTCGAGTCGAGTCGAGTCGAGTCTAGAGGAGTCATTAGAGAGTCTACTCCTCGTCATCCCCACTCCCCAAGCTTCTCCTAGCTTATTTTCGAGTAGTCATGAGTTCGGGAAATGCCCCACCATCGTCCCTTTGCCGCCACTATCCTTGGATCGCTTGGCTTTTTGTTTCAACTTTACTCAAATCTTAATATGAATAAATCAGTTCGCTTACTTTGCGTTATCTTGAGTGCACTTGCTTATGATGATACCGAGGATGACCAAACCCGATTGACAAATACCTCCCTACGAGCCAAAGAAATACTACAGAAGGGGAAGGGGGACCGAATTGAGGACACCGAACCCATCAATGTTGGAACCGAACTAGAACCCAAAGAACTTAGGATAGGACTACCTTTGAGCTCAACCGAAAGAACCGATTTCATAGACTCCTCCTAAATGAATTCAAAGACGTTGCGCTGGTCCTACAAAGACATGCCAGATCGATGGATATCGCCAACATAGATTCCGATTAAGCTGTGTTTCAAACTCGTGAAATGAAGTTTGATTAAATGAGAACAGAGGGCTCAAGATTAAGGAAGAAGTTGACAAACAATTCAAAGCCGGTTCATCAAAGTTTCCGAGTATTCTGACCGGTAGCTAACATAGTACCCGTGCTCAAAAAGGATGGGAGAATCTGAGTTTGTGTTGACTTTAGGATTTGAACAAAGCAAGCCCAAAAGACGACTTCCTCTACCTCACATCGACATATCAGACAATATCACCAGACTACGCATTACTATCCTTCATGGATGGATATGCGGGTTACAACCAAATCAAAATGGCCATGGAAGACATGCATAAGACCGCTCATTACCCAAACGGGAACCTATTGCTATACAAGAATGCCGCCTCGATTGATCAACGCTGAGCTATATACCAACGCACCGCGACTACACTTCTACATGACATGATGCATAAAGAAGTCGAGGTATATGTGGATGACATGATTGTCAAATCCAAGGAAAGAGAGGGACATATTGCGAACCTTCAAGTTCTTCGCAAGGCTACTAAGTACAATATGAGACTCAACCTCAAAAATGCACATTCGGGGTGACATCCTGCAAACTCCTAGGGTACGCTGCGTTAGCCAACGAGGTATAGAAATAGATCCTTCCAAAATCAAAGCTCCGATCGAAATGCCACAACCTCAAACAAAAAAGAAGTCGAGGATTCCTGGGAAAAGTGCAATACATAAGTCGATTCATATCGAAACTTACGATGATTTGCGAGCCTATCTTCAAGAAGCTCAAGAAAACAGACTACACCATGGGGACGATGATTGTCAAAAGGCATTCGACAATCAAGGAGATATCAAGAAAAAACCACCAAAGCGGTTTTATGCCACCACAACGAGATCAACTCTCTTGGTTTATATCTCACAAGAATCAAACGCATGGGTGCTATGCTAGCTCAAACCGTAGGAAGTGAAGAAAGAGCTATTTACTATCTAAGTAAGAAGTTCTTGGAATACGAGTGCAAATATTCACAACTCGAAAAGACATGCCTCGCTCTTTTGTGGGCAACAAAGAAGCTACGCCATTACATGCTTAGCTACTCCACAAGATATTCTCCAAAATGGATCCACTAAATACCTCTTCGAGAAACCCGCTTCAACGGACGTCCTGGCAAGATGGACCATGATGCTCTCCGAATTTGACCTCAAATATGCCACCAAAGTAATAGGGTCGGTCGCTATCCGCCAATTCTTCGCAGTAAAATCCCATCAACGACGCACAAACCATAGATACTTGGTCATTTCCCGACGAGGATATACTTCAAACCGATGTAGAGTCTTGGGATCTATACTTTGATGGAGCATCAAACCTAAGAGGATTTGGGATAGAGTGTTGCTCATTTCTCCCCCGAAGGTGAGCATACACCGATTGTCACAAACTCGACTTCGAGGTGACAAACAACGCCGTGAGTAAGGTTTGTCCATTGACTACAAGCGCAAAGAAGTTTAGGTATCAAAACCTACGAGTGCAATGGGATTCACACCGATCATCAACCAAATTACGGATCCCGAAAACCGGGCGAAAGCCTTGCACCTATCAAGCCAGGATAGACCAAGTGGCTCAATTCTTGATCATGTAACCTACTTACACCTACCGAGAGGAAAATCAATTTGCAGACGCTTTGAAACTTGATCTTTGATAAACATGCCGATTACATGATGGAAATGCCTTTGTATCGAACGACGTTTGAGCTTCAAACGCGATGTCCATCAAATTACCGGCGAAGAAGAAATCGCACAAGAACCCTGGTTCCAAGCAATCCTAAATCAAGCTTAATGGTACTTATCCACCGAAATGGACAAAGGGGACAACGAAATATACGCCTACTAGCTTCCCAATACATCCTAATGCAAGGAGAATTATACAAAAGAACACCTCTTGTGTAGTCCACGCTTTTGATCATTCACAGCACGAAAAGGAATGAAGAAGTCCACGATGGAGAATGCGCCTCGCATGAGGGACCTATGATGGCAAAGAAAATCACACGCCTAGGGTACTATTGACCACAATGGAATCCGACGATCAAATACGCGAGGCATTGCCATAATCACAAATCTTCGAACGTATAACACGTCCTCCTTCGCTCTTTCATACAATGACATCTCCTTGGCCATTCTCCGCATGGGAATTGATATAATCAAAATAAAATTCCTCAAACAGAGGTCACCATCCTAGTAGCATTGACTACTTACCTGGGTGGTGAAGCGGCTTCCTACACCGCTCTTACATGCCAAAATGTAGCAAAGTTCATACAAAACAACATCATCCGTCGATATGGTTGCCGTGATGAAATCATTAGCTGATAATGGGTCCCACTTCCAAGCCAAACCGAACAATTAAGCAGCCAATACAAGATCACATCATCACTCCGCCCTATCGACTGCGTACTAACGGGCGCGTAGAGGCTCAATAAAATGTCGCCACGATCCTCAAGAAAATGACCGACAATTATAGAGATTGCCACAAAATACCTTCGCCAGGGGGTATCGAACATCCGCCAGACGCCCACCGCACTTCTTTCTATTCGACCACGATGGAAGGCCCATAAACGGGGCCGAGCTAGAAATACCATCCTCGATTCTACTAGAAAGTCAAACCCTATGGCATTGAAGAGGGATAGATACGAAGAACTCATCCTCCTCGATGAACGAGGCTCGTGCCTTACATAATGTCCAAACATATCAGGCACGTATCAAACGAGCTTTCAACAAAAGAGTTAGGCCAAGAACATCAAAGAAGGAGATTTAGTTCTCAAATCGGTTAGAGTTTTACCTCAACCCAAGGGAAAATTCAAAACCTAATTGGGCCTTACTCATATCTAGTCAAATCCATACTCCTGTAAAAGGTGCGGTTAGAATCACAGACTTAGATGGAAATGAGTTTTCAAACCCCACAAATCTCGACCAATCGAAACGATACTATGCCTAGGATAGAACAGAAACGCGCCGCGAAAACTACGCGGTCGCTCTTGTGGCACTAAAAAACTACCCGCCCACTTGAATGTCACTATGCTCTGATCTGGGCAAACTGCCATCCTCATATCAAACAAACTAAATTCGCACCTTCAGAGTAAGCAAAAGCTCATGCTTATTTTCCATGTTCATTACAAGCTCTTGCTTCAACAATTATTCTTTTACATTTACTCCTAACTACGCGGGTTTGATTTCGCTTTTTTGTGAATACGAGGCAATCCTTCACTTGGATTCAACCCGCCATTATATATAAAAGAAATGTAAATAGAAGGGACATTTGCATCGTGATCCGAAATTCGACAAGAATAATTAAAGAAAATGCCAACGGTTTCATAACCATTTAACCTTTTTATTTCATTCAATTTCTAATAATAGTAATGCATAAATAATAAAAATAGATAGGCTAGATTCTAAAATCCCTCCTTTTTTATTACAACAATAATAATAATAATCTAATAATACACCTAAGACTTGGGCTATTCCTCCATCTTTCCTTGCCCTTGTCGTTTCTTGTCATATATTTTGTCACGCACTTTGAGCTGCGCCTTGCACCACTTCGCACCTAATCACCAACGGTCTTTTCTCGAGGCCCCACTCCTCCTGCTTTAATAACCACCATCTCTCCGCGACAGAGTAGTCTTTGATTTCTTCAAGGATGAATGACTTGAAAGCCGGCTTCTTCTTCCTTCGGCCGATGCTTCTTTCTTTTCTCCATCGCGCACCTTTGTAATCAACTGCTCGCTCTCGCCCATTTCGCGCTTCTTCCGGTTGCAGCCTTCCCTCCACTCATGATAAGAGTCCGACACCTACAAGGCATTGAGGAGAAGTCAGAACTACATGTTTCTTCTTCGGGCCCATTTCATAGCCACTTTCTGCCCCTGTCAACGCCAGGCAACGCGGCATGGTAAAGTCCGCTTCTCTCTCTGGGACGGTCTCCAAGCTCAGGGATCATCTCGCTTCTCTCTCCCAACTTGCCCATCAACCTCTCAGAAAGATGCACACCATAAAACTCCAATCCAGATTTACGGACCCTAGTAGATCCAAAGAAGACACCTCAAAGACATGATTGAGGTGCTACCACGGGTACAACCCACCCCGATCAAAAGGCCGCTACCGCCTTTAGCCTTGTTCTTCCAATAGTCAGCGCACTCCGGTGAAATCCACCATGTATACCGTGTCTCTCATCGAAATCATACGGCATGATAGGAAAGTGCATGAACTGGGGCTCAAGCAACTGAGCTGCTCCATGAGCTAAACTTACCAAGACAGTATCCCAATCAAAACGATCAAAAACGAAAAACGAAAAAAAAAAAACGAAAAGAAGAAAGGAAGGTGTCTTTACTCGTAGGGATAACGGGACTTCCTAAGAACGCGATCGCGCGTTGATTTCTATTATCCAAAACCAAAATGATTCCCCTAGGCACAAATGCTTTCGGGCTCCTGCGCAGCTCCATTTGCTCAATAAGGCTCCAAAGGCGAGGATCACCTCTCAAGTCCTCATCAATATTACCCCGAAAGACATACACATGCAACAAATAGAAGCCAAATGCTTCCTTCTAGCAACATAAGAGATAGAGGGGCGGCCCGTTGATGAATCGATCTATAAAATCAACATCCGCGACGCTCTTTTCGTAACAAGACGATCCACCAAGTCTAGTAAGTCCACAAATCTCTAAACTTACTTATACCTTTGAGCAGAGAAGGGATGGCAGGTAAGTGTTCGGGGTCCCACCCGGGCAATAGCAGAATTTCCTCCTGAAAAGGACAAATATCACCTCCGAAAGGCGAATACGTGATAATTGGATCCCAATAATCAAGGCAAGCATCTAAGAATCCGCTTTCACCACCTTGGATGAAGTTTCAAACTCAATAAAGATCCAAGATTATAAGCACCCATGTCGTGCTTTTCCGTGTTCGAAAACTCATTAGTCCATTCCTTCAAGCCGAACCTCCAAAGTATTCATGATGATAATTTTCTTGAAAATTTATTTTAGGGAGTTTTAGGAGGCTTTAAGAAAGACTAAGAATTATATATGATTCAAAGCTTCTATATTCTATTTATACTAATTTTAATCGCTTCCAAAACTGGCATTGAATAAACCCTCTCGGGAACAAAGGCGCACTGGGCCGCGCTTCTTCAGGGACGCAGCCATGTCGCGCTTCTCTTCCCCATGCTCACTCCCCGTGAATTTCCGCTTGATCTTTCCTACTCCCATAACACGCCGTGATTTCCTATTCCTAATGGATTTTATTTTGCAAACTACGGAAGTTTACCTATGTCTTGGGGATTTCCTAAATTCACTGACAAGATTTCTGAGGCTTATTGACATTTTCGCCATTTTATCACATTTGTGTATTTAATTGTCCATTTAATTATTTTTATTATTCAAACATTTATATATTTATTTCATTTTCTTAATTTCTTTTCTACATTTTCTAACTTATAAATTTCTATTTTTCTTTTTTTTTTCAAAACTCTCCCCCATTCCATTTTCCATTTTTTTAAAAAATTTTGCATTTTTGAACTTTCGCTTTCAGTCTCATCAAAGCTTAATTAAAGGCCTTATGTGTATAAATGTATGAATCGCAAGATTTTCCATGTAATTTTGGCAACGAATTCAAGATAAACCGTTATCTACCAAAACTTGTTCAAGAACTAACTTGTGTACAAACAACAACCTGCAAGAAGAAAGGCACTTGCCATAATAATATATACAATAAAAAAGCAAATGTAATGAGAACTGGCTCGCATTCAACAAGTCAGTATGCACAGCAATCAAGCTTGCACTCCACCAAATCAAAATCTAAGAGTCGGGGCTCGCGCCTTAAACCAAGTCCAAAATGTTTCAAAATCAAAATGTATGTACAAAATTACACAAGCTACCGGCACCCTCCAACTTCAAAGAACTCCTCGCCATCGTAGCCAAGGCGATCTCGCATCCCGAAACTCGAGCTCCTCGATACGAGCTGCCTCTCCCGAAAGCTCACAATTTCTCGCCTGACTGCCATCCTTTAAAAAAAAACGCATCGGCTCTGGCGTCAATCAACTCCACCTGAAAACTAAAATCAATCAAAAAGAAGATCGTAAAAATGGATATAAAGGTTCATACTGACGACTCGACCGCCGACGAAAGGTCTTAATGGTCAGGTGAGTTTCGAAGCTTCTGCTGGCTACCCCTCCATAGCAATGAACCGAGATGGCGCGACCGCATTTCAAAAAGGAGATTCTTGAAATTAAACAATTACCAAACGTGTTCTTACACTAAAACTATGCAAATGGAACTCATCCGAATCGACGTCTGCCAATCTAGGCCAAAGATCCGCCACAAGGCCTACGCTAAAGCCACGCAACCTGAGATCGTCGCCCTCCCAAAGAGCGCGGTACTCGAGGTGGAGTCTCGGGGCTCGATGCCCGCCGCCAACTCTCCTACAAGGACAAACAACTCTCGTTAATCGATGATCCCTTCGTCGAATTTTCAAAATCAAATCAACAAGAAAACAAAGGATACCACCACTACCGCCAATACGCCAACCTCCCGTAGTTTGAACGCCGAGTAATCCTCCTCGGTGGAGAAGAAGGTCGCCGCCACCGACACCGCCAAGTCCGCCTCTCTCAAAATTTCTTATAGGCTCCTAAACATCGCTCCTCAGGGAGGATCGACGAACCGTCAACGCACTCCTCGAGCACCGACGAGCCAACCGCGCCTAAATACTATACAGACCCATCGCACGTCCACAACAAAGATTCGACTGAACCTTGTGGACGAAGGGTCTCAAGAATAAAGGGAGGCGCCCAAAGATACCCGCCCCAAGGTCCGGGTACCCACTCAGAAAATATGAAGGCAAAGGTCATTCCTATGATCAATTGAAAACAAAATATAAGATGTGAATGAATACAAATGGATACTCACGCCGCCACCAAGGGCGTCACATCCCGCCTAGAGACATTGTGAGAAGAACGCTTGTTCTTCGTCCCGCACATGACTCCAATCCCCTCACCACGGATAGGCTCCTTCCAACGGCCTGTCTCTTCGGGCGCGAGGCCCGAAGTAGAGTACACCACGCCTCGTAAATGCAAAATAGCAATGACGATTTTGATCTTTGATAAAAGAAAGGAATTTACGCGGGAAGGTTCATACCTCCAACAGCAGCTCCGTGTCCGACAACAGAGAAGTCCCCTTCTCCATCAACTCCCGGATTTAACCATGGCCCTCATAAAGCTGGATGAGGACCGCAAAACCAGCAAAGGACTCAATCCCAACGCCTAAGGAACTCCATGTCGTTAAAGAAAGGGGAGAAGCGTGACATACGCTTCTGGACCCTCGAGGTAATCGAAGACAAGAACCACCAAAGCTACATGATTGCTCCCCTGCCTTCTACTGCATAAGGAGGAGGAGCCGCCTCTCCCCATCGACACCACCGATGCCGGGTCTTCCCGCAAAGTACTCCCGAACATAGGTATCGGGTACCAAACCCTAAGATCATAACAGCCCTTCTCTCGCATGATAAGTTCCACTGGACACCCCGCTCTGGAACTGACCATTATGCCGGGCTTCCTCTGCCACGTCATCTTCTCGGGGCCCCGACGGCACTCGTAAATCATGCCGTAGTTCCGGTGACTCCACCACCAAAAGGCATGGGTGAAATGAAGTCGTCCCCGGGGACCGATCTCAAGAAAGCGCGGGACAGGCTATGTTGGCCCGCAACTTCTCTTCACGATATCCCTCCAAACGACATTGGGGACCAACGCCCAAGGACATCACGCTCTTCCTCCTCCGGGACATACCCGCCTATAATGCTCCATCGCCGTCGATACCTGAGAATCACGGGTTCCGCTCCTATCATGATTTGAAACAAAGCTATCTTAATTTTGAAATAAATTTGAAAGAGATTTGAACAAAACGGAAAAGGATAGGTAATGAAGTGGAATTCTATTTACTAAGTTTTTCACTTCTGGCCCTGTAGGGACAAGTGACCCTCTTACACAAGGTGCCTACTCTCCTGTGTCTCAGCCACGAGAGTTTCACCTTCTCACTCCCGTACCCTCGCCCGAGGTGGGCCCGGCCGAATCTCCTCTCGCTGCCAGCCTCCTCCTGGGACCTCCTTCAGCCAGCCATCACCGCAGCAGGAAGGCTCGCCTCCAAAGCTCCTCAATAAATGCTTATATCCATAGATCTCTCCTGTATAGAAGCATCGCTACCGTAACGACATAAATTCAAAGCCACGCTACATGACGCATAAGCTCATATAGTTTTTTGAGTTTCATGCCTGTAAACTTCTTCCGCCATCTCAATATATTTCACCAAATCAATCACTCATGTGACGGATAGGGTCAAGCCAAGCAAAGTCAAAACCTAGGTCCGAGTTCGGTCGAAAATTCTATGGGCAGCATTTCGCTATAACGGCGATTATGCCCTAAAAGGTGTCCTGCAAAAGTTGTCACAAACCAAACTTCCGAGATGACGGGAAGTTTACCCATCATCCAAGGGTCCCTACTATCAAATTTCATCACAAATGGGCAATCCTAAGGCCATTTTCGTATTTTCTACCCAGTGAAACCGCTCCTGCAAATTCGGGCCATGGGCTCAAAATTGATGAAAATTCAAAGCAAATACATGGTTATGTTCCTAACATTGCCTACTACTCGCTTTTTCTAGTATCAATTTGCATGAAAAATTCATTTGGGAAAAGCCCCAAATTTTCGATCAAAAGGGTAAAACCCCATTGTTCGCGCTTCAAAATTCAAAATGGAAGATTAATGCAAGATTAAAGACACATACTCGATTAGTCATATTTTAAGCAAGCTTTTGAATCCAACCTTGATAGAAATGGTGAAGATTTGAGAGAGAAATTGAAGGATTTGTGTTTCAAGGAATGAAATAAACCTTTTTTCCTCTGATTTCGCTTTTTTACGCCGAATAATGGGAAATGACAAAGAGTAAGCGCCGCGCTTTCTTCAAGAGACGCAGTTTGCCGCGCTTTTCTTCCTTTGTTTCTCCCCGGATGGATTTTTCAAAACCGCGATGAGTTCGCGATCTTTTCGGCCCATCTTTGTGCGCCTTCTTCTCGATGACATTTTATCACTTTGGTCCGCTTGACGATTTCCTTCCTTCGCTCCGCCCGCATTTTATCCAGCGACAATATTCGCAAAAGATTGTCCGGAAGTTCATTTTATCCCGCATGAAGATTTCGCAGATTGCTCAACCATTTTGTCCGGGCGCAGTAAGATTTGGCAGATCGCTCACTGAGACTTTCTTTCATGACGATCTGATGTTCCTTATTGCAAATCATTTTATCCTAAGGCAAGAGAGTATTTTGCAAGATCGCTTATTCAAGTTTCCCATTTATCAAGATGTTCCCGTCACGATATGTCCTAACAAGAGTTTGCTTGAGACCGACGACAAGCAGATTCAACTTCCAAATTTCGCTGAGTTCGCCGAGACCAACGCAGCGGATTTCCCTCAGCCAGCTTTACCGACGCCCCGCTGCCTAATGTCTCTTATTCCCCGCGGTTCGATTAAGTCTCGTGTGGATCTTCTTATGGCCGGGCGAGCCTTCACGTAGCTCCAATGACTTTAAACGCACCCTCCCGATAGTCGATGCACTCTAAAATGTTCCCGACGATGTGTCCTCGCTTCAGACCCCCTTGAACCGCCTGCCGCCATAGTCGCTGCTGTAATCTTCGATTGACTGAGTGATTATACTTTGACTTTCGCCTGTCCAAGCCTCGCCCAAAGTGGGGCTCAGAGACACTGCATTCGCACTCCTCTTCGCAAAACCACCCGTGATGACTGGGCCTGCATGTTTGATTCGCGAACGATTAGTGACAGCTCTCGTAAGATTATCATCAAGTGATTGCTCAAATATAAATGTCAACCTCTTAGTTGTCATCTACGCGTTTGATACGGTCGCTTTGGCAAGAATTAGAGTATATTCTGAGTCCGTCAAAACCGCTTCCATTTTCTCGATAGCCGCAAACCTGAGTAATGTTCTCGAATGTTCCTGATATTTCTATTCCTTATTACTCTCAAATTTTATCTTTTTGGCAAATAAGTATCCCGTATTTCAAAAAGATAATCGAATAAATCAGCCCTACCATAACTTAAACGCTGAAATTCTTTCTGCTGAGAGGAAACCTCCTCGGGAAAGACGCAAAGAAAGGCCGCGCTTCTTTCCAAGAGACGCAGTACGCCGCGCTCTTCCCGTGCCCTTCTTCGTGCATGATTTACGATCTTTTTATATCTTTCGAGATTCACTTCCAAAGAGTCTCCTAAACCCTATTGCCTCCACGTGATTAGTATAAATAGAGCCTGCCTCTCATATTTCTCACGCGAGTGTCCGCCTTCTTCTTCTCCCTTGCATTCTAGACTTCGTTTCACTAATTGGCTACCACTTGCTTGACTTCCACTAATGCAAGCTCGGATCTTCCGGCACCACTTCTTCACAGATGACCGACCAATTTTACCACTACACTTAATCAACTTTAATTAACTTGTTAAATCTTCTTTAGGCACTCTTTCTCGTATTCGCTACGAGCATCACTTAATCGATTTTCTAGTTCTTCTCTTGCCCACAACATGTAAGTCCGAGGTGTATATTTCTCTTTTATTTATCAGATTTTTATTTAGCATATCAATTGTAAGGTTTATGTCGAAACACCATTAAAACCGATTTAAAACCGCTTTAAACCTCACTTTATGATTTGAGATGTTAGCCGAGAAAAGACGCAAGAATCGCCGCGCTTCGAAGGAGTTTAGCACTCGCCGCGCTCTTGTGAGGCCGCTGCAGCTTCCTCGCTTTTTCTTCTTCTCCGCCTTCCGTAACTGTGATTAAATTTATTTGTTTTGTTTGTTCGTCATAATTCTCCGTCGTAAAATCATAATAATTAGCATGTATATTGTATCATATATTTCATCATTCATTCACATGTTTAATTCACCTAATCCGTACTTTAAACTCTTTATAATTCATATTTCATGGTTTTCTGGATATGTCCAAATTGACTACAAGTGGGTCGTTGTGAGGAGCGATGACTCCTTCGTAGTCCTTCCTTCCAATAGTCATGTCGGGGATGTTGGAAGCGGGGATCGCTGTGTTGGGCACAAAGTTGATGGCCCGATATAGCTCGTTCAGGTGTCGTTTGTGCCCATGAGCGGACCCTCCGTTCTCGTTTCCCCAGATGACAACATGGATCACTCCTATCCGTTCAAGACGGACTTCTTATCTGAATCTGGCGTCGGTCTTTTGGCCTTTGGCAACGTACTTGCTGAGGCTCCCCTTCCGGATCGGCTCTTCAATGGCATTCTTCGGATGTCGGCGTCGTTGGTTAAATGGCCGGTGTGGCCGTGGTACTCACAAAGATCTTGGCTCGTGTCACCGTCACTTTTTGGCTTGGGGGTCTCTCCCACTTCCTCGTTTTTGCTCAGGGCGAAGACCTCGGCGGCCGATACGACGAGAGGGGTTTTATCATTATACCGCCTCTGGTACGTTCCCGAACTCCACCCGCGCCCCATCGAGCCTGTTTCTGGCGGATTTGTCGCCGTGACCTATTATTGTCACGGCGTTTTCATCGACCGTGACCCGTTGTTGTCATGGCGTCTTTCATCGGACCGTGACCCATTGTTGTCACGGCGTCCTTCATCCGGGTTGTCCTCCCGGCGCTCTTCTTTTTCGAGTGCTCGGCCTCGGCCGGGGCCTACCTAGGTCTTGTGATAGTCCTCTACCTTGATGGCTTGGTCGGCCATCTTCCCGGCGGCATCCAAACCCGGCCTCCGCACTTAATGAGCTCGTTTTAAGTCTCCCCTTGGGAGGCCCTTCATCGCCGCGAAGGCCGCCGATTCGGGATTAATTTCTCGAATCTGGCGGACCTTTCCGTTGAATGTCTTCACATAGCTTCGTAGAGACTCGCCCCTTCTGTTTGATAGTTAGGAGGTCGACGTCTCCACGGCCCTTCTCTTGTTGCAAGAGTCTTTGGGCTAGAAAGGCGTCCCTTAGGTCGGCGTAATAGTATACCGAGCCGCCGGGAAGCCCCTTGTACCAACTTTGAGCCATCCCATGCAAAGTTGTTGGGAAAACTCGGCACTGGACCTCATCGGGCCGCTCCCCCATACCGACATGTAAGACTCGAAAGCCTCGGCGTGGTCGGCTGGATCACTATCTCCTTTGTATGATATGGGTGGCAACTTGAGCTTAGTTGGCACTGGACTTCTAGGACGTGGCGCCGAGGGGTCGTCGACCACGTGTCGAACGACACGCGGCGATCGGCTCCTCGCGTTCCTAGTCCGGCTCCTCCCCTCGTAGCGGGAAGGACTCCTTCTTCGACTCGGGCTTCTTCTCCAACTCTGCTGAGTCGGACTCCTCTGGCTCCTTTGGGGTAAGCCTCGTTCATGCGGCGGGGACGCTATCCTCCCATGAGTGCGGGAAGGACTTAGGTCTACCACGCCCACTTTGGGCTCCCCGCCGACTTGGTCCGGTCGGCTTCTCCTAGTGCTCCGTTCAAATTTCTCGGAGTCACATTTTGGGCCCTGGTCTCCTGGACGGTTTCCGCCGCTCTTGTCGGCGTGATAGTGTGAGCAGGCGTATTACCAATTAGGTCCAGGAGCATCTTCAGTTTTGCTACGTCAACCACATGTCCCATGATGGTGACCTGGTTGGCGGGTAGCGGCGTGTCTGGTATTATTGGCATCCCGAACTCCGGTTGGATTACTCCGCCGGTGGAGGGTGCACGACTCCAGAATTGTTGAAGGTATCATCTTGGTAGAGTGCGGTTTCGTCGGTCACGACTGCGTCTTGTTGTTTCGACATCCTCTTAGCTTTTTGGGAAGGTTTTTGTTTTTTTTTTTTTTTTTTTTTTTTTTTTTTTGGGAATGAATGTGACTAGCTTCTAGTAGCGATCCCCACAGACGGCGCCAATTGTTCCGGGTGTAATTCCAGAGCAGATATTTGTTACCACTCGTAGCTCGTAGGATGACGTTTTTGCTTGAATCCTCCTTTCGGTCTCCTGAAACGATGAACAAACTGAGGGCTCGGCTTGGGGCCGAGCGAACTCACTCCGACGCTCAAGTCAGTAAACTTATGGGATAAGTTGTCGTTACTTGACTAAATGTATATTGTAGAGAGATAAGGAAGATAATACCAGATGAATAGTGTTTCTTAGGTTAAAATGTGGATCCTTTCCTCAATGAAGGTTGAGGAGTATTTATAGTCTTTCACCTTTTGTCACGTAGTGGCCAAGTGGCCAAGTGGCTAGCAGGTGAAAAGACCGTTCTACCCTTGGCCGATGGACCTATGGCAGGCCGACCGAGGGTTCTTGGATATGAGTACGCGGATATGTGCCCCGTGTGGGTTGCCATCCGAGACCAGTGACAGTAGCCGAGGGCCAGACGGCTAAAATTTGTCTAAGTCGTTGACTTGATGTGGATATCTTTGACCTTGCTCAATATGTTGACTTGGTCAGCGGTGCAGAATATGCCCCATCAATAACGTATTAATATCGTATATGCAAAACGTACAAATATAACGTATTAAATAATGTATCCGCCTCAGTATAAATATACGTTACACAAATGCATACATAAATATTGAAATACACAAAAATATTAATAATAAATAACAGTTAAATATAAATTAGGAGAGAAGTTTTTTTTAATTAATAAAATATATGGCAAAACCGAGGACATTAATTAGGGAGGGTAATTAATGAAGGAATCAAGGGATTAATTAGATTAAATCAGATTCTTTGAGTTGGACAAGTGGCGCGTTATTATTGGTGGTGTATGAGAGCCCTCATACACCTGGTGTAACTCTACCCTTTTCGGTTAATTATTATCTTTTAGTTTTGGCACAAAGAACAAGAAAATAGGAGAAGCCCAATTACTAAATAACAAGTTGACCAAATTGAGTGTAAAAGATCAAATTGTTAATCAAATACATTCCTAAAATAAAAAGGACAACAATTGACTAATAACGACCCCAAAATGAAATAGAACAATAAATAACCGGAACAAAGGGAGTATTACACACTATTAAGTGAAATTAATGTGATCTTGCATTTGGCAAACGCAATTTCAACAACCTACATTGCTAAACACAAAATTTTAAATATTTAACCCGCAATTTATATACATCCTACCAACTCGTCAACATTTTTACCTTTTTTTTTTATTAAAGTAGAAAATAACAGAGGCCCATAATATTATATTATATTATATTATATCGTCTGTCTTGGGAAAGGGGTAGCCGAACCCTAGTTATCTATGTAGTATAACATAAAACACAAAATTATGATGAGATAGAGTTTTAAGAACTCAAAGTGATTAGATTCTGAAACCATGTGAAGAGATCACCTCAATCAAAAGTTGGTTGAGTTGTCGAGGCCAAATTAAGGATTCTTAATCCGTATATACTACGGAGTAATAGAAGTATTTAACGATCATTTACACCAAATTGCAACTTACGTAGCTTCGTTTGACCTTTAGCCCAACGTAAAAGAAAGAGGCTAAAGTTAATGGATCAGCCCAATTATAGTGTCGAGTAAAAAACACCATATTTGGGTTGTTATGAGTAAAGCTAACTTCACTTGTACTATTGACCGGCCCAATATACCAAGTGCATGGCTAATGGGTCCATGTATACCACAACTATACCCATGTAGACCCGGCAAAATTGACCTGACCCGAATAACCCGACCCGCATCCGAATTGAAGAACCTAATCTGACCCAACACCCGAATTAACCCGAGCTTATTCAACCCGGCTTGAATGTTTATTATCCCATACTGGTCGTTATCCCCAAATAACTTGATAACAACCCACCCGTAAATAGCCCGACCTAAGTTGACCTGGTCCGAATTCGTGAAAACCCGAACAGCCCTAACTCGAATTGACCCATTTACCAGGTCTACCCATGAACACTTAGATCAACCAGTAAGGGTTATTCTAGTAAAAGTCTTGGGCTTAGGGTTCATATTCAGCCATAAGAATGCAATAGTGTATAAAGTTTTACCGACCAAGTTATCCTACCCGTTCGAATCTAAACTAAATCGGATTGAAGATTTAAAAAAAACGAGACGATTTTTTAGTAGATACTCTTTTATTGAAATTTTAGCATAAAGTTTTGGAGAACCGTTGAATGATTAGAGGTGACAATGAATAGGAAGTTTTCCAATTAAATCGAGTCGAGGTACGATTTGTAGCATACTTTAGTATCCATGAGCTCATGTGAGCATATACGAGTTGCAACCCTATGATTGATTTGAAGATTTCATTCCAACTAGACTCTATTGACTGAATTATTTTGGTCCAATGTCATTTCGTTAGATACCCTTCAATAATTCTAGGTAGCTATATTACCCTCAACATGATATAACTTTGACTAACTCACTAACCTAACCAATCATGTAGGCCTATGTTACGCTGGAAAAATATTACTAACAAAACTTACAGGTATAGCATGTGATTGTTAGGCGCTGTTGTTTTCGGCTGAAAAGAGATTAACTTAATTTAATGAAGCTGAATTGACTAAACTGAACGAAACTGAACTGAAATAAGAGTAAATTTATGAAGAGATGAACTAAACTAAATTGAACTGAACAGATTCTTACTTGTGTATACCCAATTTAAATAATGTCAAACTAAAAAGGGAATGTGAGACGTTACAATCACACGCTTATTGTAATCATCACAAATTATTTATGGTATAATATTATGCTTATGTGAATTAATTGTGGTTAATGTTACGGCTTCGAAGTTGAACATTGATGATCAACAACCAAATCTTTTTATTCTACATACAGCTATTACACTCGAGATAATAATTTTAAGGTTTGACATTGTTTAATTTAAGGCTACGTGCCTACGTTAGTTTGTATATTGCATGTAGTATTATTTGTTGAGTTTGACATTGACCAAATAGCACGAATGCCCTAAGGAAGTCTCCTTGTCTCAATTGATATTGATTCATGGGAACCAAGCTATCACTTTGTGCTTATGCATGCTAACATAATTATTTGTAAGAAAATTAAAAAGTATCGTCAAATTGGGAGCGATGGTCTATCATTAAATTGTCTTTAATAATTTCGAGGGAATTGCTTTAACTATCAGTAGTGGATCCTTCTGAAGTCTCGTCAGTTAATGAGCTTTTTCTAAGTAGGTTTTTCATTCACATATCAAACCTTTAACCCTATTTATTCGACGTACTATACAAAACAAAAGTCTTCAAACCATGATAAAAGAGGTAATCCATGAATTATAAAAACGATAATAAATCATCTCTTCTTTTTTTTTAATGCCAAAAACTCACATACAACATAAATATGTTTTTTAGGTAATGAGGCCATATATTTTGACTCATAACACAAACCGAGTCGAATCCAAAAGTTATCAATTGTTTTAAAAAAAAAAAAAATTACTCCCTACATCCTCGATAATTATATATATTTAAATCCGTAATATTGGCTGTAAATAACCTGTGATAGAGTAGGCAACCAAACACCAATATGAAAGACGAGTTTAACACAAATTGTATGTACTTGGGATTAATCTAATCAAATTAATAAATTACCAGGTTAATAAATTCAATGATAATGACTCTTATACAGCTACATTATTAAACTAATCTAGACAGGTTAATTAAATTAAACCAAGCACTCATGATCACTGACATATATATGCATGTGAATGTGAAATGACAGCCATTTTAATAAATATTTCTATATATAAACTGTAATCAACAAATTATTGTCATCTGCAGTAATAATTGGGTCTTCATTTAATAAAAACTTAGTGCAGAAATTGCAGAACCTGTTAATTACAAAAAAATAACAGTAATTATTTTGTTAGACGGTTTTTTATCTAAATTAAAAGAATCAGTCATTTATTAGTCATAGTAAATGTCAATTAGCTTAGTTGGTAAAGTTATGAGAGATAATGTTCATAATCTATGTTTAAATCCCGTCAGCATCAAAATCACCCTTGTAGCTCCCTTTACAATAAAAAAAATTTATAAGTAAATGAGTAATTTGTTTGTACAAATGGACCGTCTCACAGTCTGAACCCGTCTAAGTATTGCAAGAATAATTGATTAATTTGATTAATTAATTAAGTTAAAAGTAAAATATAAAATGTAAAATTAATACTACATGAATAAATATTGACACATAAAAGTCCATAAAATGTCAGAAAATTAAGGTGGAAGAGAGAGGATTAATTAGGGAGGAAGGTGGATGAGGTAATTGTGGCAGGAGGAGACAAGAATCATTTCATTTGCATACCAAATAACATGTAAAGATCCCTAGACAAAGGACACTGTGCCATCCCTCAATTTTTTTTTTTAATTTATACTTTATCATACTTATATTTATATATATAATATGCTATTAGTTATATGCTTTATTAGAGTTTTGAATAAGTTGTAGAACAAAACCTTTTTTTTTTTAGACAAAAAATGCGTAGAAATTTACCATTAAAATTGTCTAGTTATGTAATAAAGGTCAGACTACTAAATGTGATTGAGCAGGCTGGCCAATGTAAAGTTGAGACCCGATATATGATTATTGCGTATTTGAGTAGAAATGAACCTGAATTTGGAAAAGATAAATGTTTACTCATTTTGTATTGGTTTTTCAGTGAATTTTCGACTTTAAGGCTCTTGTAGTTATTGGATCCTGGTCACAATGAGAATCTAATCGAACACCTTCGGTGGCCACTTCTGTAATTAGATTATGTTTTAAGATAAAACTGTAAGGTTTATTCGTTTAGTAAGTGACCATTTGTGCTACACTATTTCAATCAGCTAATTGAAATTGCTAAATAACTGAAGTTGAACCATTTTGCTTAACCATGCATATAGTCTGATGTCGTAGTGAACATTACTATATAACTCGTAAATTCGTAATATATTAACGACGTATGAAGTAACTCGTAAATTGTTCCATAAATTTTCACTAAACTGGAAATTCATAAGAAAATAAAATAATACTCCAAATACTTATATAAATAAACAAAAAAAAAAAGGAGAAAGGACATTTGATGGATGAATACACAAGTAAGAAGGCATGCACCTCACGTAGGTCATGTGAGAGGTTCCTTAGTCCCCACATGCATGTCTAGTATGTTAAGTTTTGGTCTCACATGAACGTAGGTCATATTTTGTCCATGCACTTGAATTAATGTTTTTCCTTTTTCTTTTATTTTAATTAAGTTTGTAGGGAATATTATTGATCTAAGTTATTTATTGTGTTTTGTATTATTGATGCAAGTTTGTACAATACAATGTACTCCCATTGTACCATTGTGGGCCAATAAATCAACATGGAGTATCCTCTTCAATATCATGTTTTTATCCTCTTTCTCTCCTTCTATTTATCTTTATATTTATCACAATTTACAAACTATCACTAACATATTAACATGTATGTAAAAAACTTTCAACTTGGTTATTATTTGTCATTCGATAGGAAAAACAACTTCTTGATGTTACTAACGCAAAGATAGGACTGCGTAGAAGAGTACATCTGACACTCACCTTATCTCGCAGTTTGTAGGGAGGCTTTAAGACGTTATAACATTGTTGTTCATGTATGATAGAAACAACGAAATCAATGAGAAAACTGAAACAAGTTATAAAATCATATAAATAAGTAAATAACAGACCAAAAATCCATAATCTATGAAAAATGTACCGTAAAAAAATTATTGGTTAGAATATATAATTATATAGTGTATATATCAAAAAAATTACCTGACTATTTTCATAGTAAATAATAAATCGAAATCATGACATATGTCTTCGAATATCATTAATAACGAAATTCAATGGAATTAAGATAAACGGAGTACTCGCGCCATAACAAAAGTTTCTTAAAAATGGAGGCAAAATGTAAGTGCATGAGTGCATATTCCTTGCAACAAAAAATCATCAAGATTTAAGACAATAATTTAATTTTTCTACATTATACAAAAATCAATAATTCAATTAGAATAAAGTCTTAACTATGACCAAAAAAACAAAGTTAAGAGTTCTAATAAAGGATGGACTTGAATCACTAAACAATGGGTATCCATATCTATGAGTTCATGCTAATTACATACAAAATATACATGAATTTAATAGTAATAATTAACTACTAAAGCATACAATCACGCATAGAGCACGTGGCGTTCCGATTATCATGATCATAAACATGTGCATGAGGAACCTTGGATATAGTAACACCCTCTTTTTCTAACCTAGGAATAATTATCTTTATATAAACTTAATTAAGTATATTATGCTTATGAACCAAAACATTAGGGGTTGGACCACCATGGATTAAGAGCATATTGTCTATGATCATGTAGACAATTTTTACAACTTTCAAGTCCCACTTACTTGTGTAATTTTGTTAGAAGAATATTATAAAAACTTATCTTAATATTAATTTAAAGTTGTAAATATGGGAACATTTCCAAACTTCCTACTCCATATTACTTTTTTATTTTGTGTGTTTAAGAAATCACTAAGCTCAATTTGATTTGACGGAATTTGAACTCAAGTTTAATACGGCCTCTTATGACTTTACTAGCTGAGTTAGCTGACATCTGCAAAGTTTCTATTACTAAAATAAAGGAAATATCCCAAATTTTAGGTTATCAAAGCTGAATTAGTCAAACCCTTAACACAAACCTCACTAGAAATTAAATTTTCCTAATATATTTAGTTGATTTTATAATATAATGATAATCTATGGTCAATGTAGGATGATTTCATATGAGTTGTTATGGACTTAGGGGTAGGGTGATTTTCGTTATTTAGGGGTGTAGAGAATAAATTTGTATTTTAAATTAGTCATTTTTGGCGTAGTTTGGTTTGGTCCAGTTTTGGACCGATTACAACTTTTATAAAACGATTGTAATATGTTTTGGTCAATTCAGCTTTAGACTGCTTATATTTTCCTTTATGAAACAAGTCCAATTTTAATCGAGTTAATTAGGTTATTATCTTATGCATAAGATTAAAATTTGAATAAGACACAACCGGGTATGACAAAAGATTCACTGAAAACTTTATTTTCTCTATATCAGATTTCCAATCGCTTATTTACTTATATTTAAAAATAAAAAATGAAGAGTATATAGAAGTAAACAAATGACCCAACAACAGTAAAGATGTTAATATACCCTATTAATTAGGCATAGTGTCTACATTGTGCTATGTTTCAAAGGAAGCATATGCTCACAAATCACAAGTCTTAACACCCAATGTATTGACTTCTACTCTAATTTTTAATTATTTATGCGTGTAATTGTACTCGTATATGAGTATATCAATACAAATACTCTCTAGTGTCGTATCCACCACGATGCATCATCATAAAACTCACACTTTCGAATTTTAATTTCACTGAAATCCATGTTGTATGATCAATCACAACTTAGAAACAAACCCTTTAATTTGATTTTCTATTGGTTGTTAAATTCTAGGAGGCTCTATCTCTCTCTTTGTGATAATCCCTATGCCTTTAATTACTCCTATTTAATGTAACAATAAGATAATCTTAAATTAATTGAAGTTTTATGGAAACAAGTGTAATTAAGCTAATTAAACCTAGGACCACCGGCCCTCCATAGTTTGAGCAATCGCTCCCGGTCGTTGCCTAACCCTTTTTGCGTTTTAAGTTGCTTATCACCTGTCATTGACATAGTATTCAGATTAAAAGTTAGAACGGATTGATGTCTGTTTTAAGGGAGTCTAATCGGCTATTTGGCATTGACGAAATTTGGACTAAAATCATACAGAATACTTCATTCGTTACGTAAGTTTTTTATGACTTTGTCGGTTATACTAATTGACGAGGTATTCTATAGTTTTAGTGCTTCCAACATTTGAGCTGCAACCCCATATAGAACTTGATAAAAGCACAATTAAATTAGACCCACCATAGAGCATTAAAAGGTCAACATGGCACCAATTGACAATTGAGTATAAACACAATTTCAAAGTTGGGAGTGTTCCCAACTCTTCGTCTCCAAATCCCTAGGCTATCATTAGCCACACTAACCAATCGATAACTACTTTGTAAATAATTGATTTAATCTATTGATTTACATTAACATGGACTTGGACACTTAGTGAGTAAATGTCTATGTGCATTTGAATTGTTAAAATTCTTGAAAATTGAGTAAACTTACCCGCACTAAGATTGGAGAAAGATCGAGTACGAATAATAGACTTCAGTAGACTGATTTCCGAATATGGTGTTGAGAATAATTAAATTCACTACTACTAGAACATTACTTATCCGCTCCAACTATTTCATTACATGATACGAATATGTTATGACACCAACCGCTTTTAAGTTTTACCCAATTCATTAATTATAGCTAAATCAAACAATTTACATTAAGGTCCTACACTCATACATACTCCAACGTAATGACCATACTGGGACAAGAGCATGTGTGGTTTCAACTTTCAAGCAAACTTATTAATACAAGTAACAACCACCCTCATGTGTGGAGCCTTTTTTGGTGCCTCCTTCACTTCATTTCTTTTTTCCATACTTCCAATCCAAGCTACATTCTCACTTTTTTTTGACAATATTATCATAAGAGAACGATATTTCATAATTTATAGTAATAAACACTAATCGTACGATATAGAACAGTTTATCAATATTGTCTACTTTCACGTATTAATAACAGTACGTAATAAATAAGGTGTATAAGCATTTTAAGACTGTTTGATTATTGTATACTCTACTTTCAGTCTTTTACATATCAATAAACTGTAGCTCAAAAAAAAATTGATAAATAAAAACTAAAAAAAGTTAACTTAGCTTCAATTACAAAATCAAATTCTTAATTTGCCAAATTGGGCAAAAAAAGATTACAAAATGTTAAAATATAAAATACAAAAGCAAATTAAAAAAAAAGTGGAAAAATAAAGACAAAAATAATTAAACAACTAGTATCCCTCCTCTGCCTTGCTTAATTTTTTCCTTATTTCCTCGAAATTAAAAGGAACAAAAAAAACAAAAAAACAAAGATGATAATTTATTAAATTCTATTAATATTTTTTTTTTTCTAAGGAAATGCTAGACTAAATTAAAGTATAATTATTCTAGCTCATCATTTGTCGATAATCAGGAGCCATATGATGATAATTCATGTATTCATCTCCATTGTTGGATACTCCCATCATCATACTATGATGATGTTGGTGTTGTGGTTGATGATGATGATGAAGTTGTTGATGTAGGAATTGCGGAGGCTGAGGCCTTTGCACTTCCTTCTGCCTCCGCAATTCCATCACTTTTCGGTGTGAATTAGAGTGTCTAGCTGACACAAAAGTCGGGCTGGCTGCGGGCCTGTATTCAGGCACCAGCCTGCCCGACTTATACCTAACCCCACAAGCATTGCACAAAGTCTTCGGGCCCATAGGCCCGGTACGCCACTGCGGGGTCTTCTCGGCCGCACAATGCAGGCACCTCCTCACCTCGAGGCCATCATTATCGTCACCCACCCCGCCGCTCTCCCGCTTCTTGACGGGCTTTCTCGGACCAGAAGTCGGGCTTTGGCCCGATGACGAGGACGTGGCAGGGGACGGGTTTTGGTTGGAGACCATGAGGAGGCGTGTTGACCAATCACAAGGTGGCACCCGGGACCGCTTGCTCCTAGCCTTTCCGGGTACGGTAGACGGGTTTTGCTGAGTCGGGTTTGGGTTTGGGTTCGGGTTCGGGTTAAGTTGTCGAATTGGGTATTGGATTGGGCTTGGTTGAGAGGGGATTAGGTGGAATTTGTGTAATTCTTCAGTTGAGAATGATTCCTCCACAAAATTCGAGAGCCATTCTAGCTCCTCCAGCTCATCACACTGTAACAAACAAACAAACAACATTAACAAATAATCAAAATTTACATTTTTTTTGTCTTCTTGTAATCCATTTTATAGAATTAATAACAAAATAAATTAGAAACTATATGATCATATATACAACTACATGCTCTAATATGGTTTTCCATTAATTAACGTAAATTAATTAACATAAATTATAACATTATATGTCAATTAGCTTAGTTGGTAAAATTATGAACGATCATACTCCTAACTTGGGTTCAAACCTCGTCAGCATCAAAATCTATTAATTAATGATTAATTTGTAATACATTATGAAAAAATGATCGTACCGGAACACAAAGGTCATTGGAGAAATGTGAGTCAGGGAAGGACGAAGGACGGGAGGCGGAACCCAAACCAGAACCGGAACCAGAACCAGAAGAATTGCAACTATCGGATAAGGGAGTGTGGGATGAGTTACCGTCGGTGGAATGAAAAAATGCGTCGGTGATCATATCATCTCCACCATTTGTAAAGTCTAGTAATCCCTCTACGAAATAATCTGCACCCTCCATAATAATATCAAAATCAAATATATGAATATTTATTATATATTTATGTAATTTTTCTTTGTAATATGTTGCTATTTGTTCTTGTTAAACCAAAATAAAAATGAAAAATGAGAAAGAAGAGAAAGTCTTGAAATAGAGTGAGGTGAGAAAGTGTGAATGTTTGAGGGAAGTGTAAGGATTTTGAGGTTCTTATAAAGGGGGGTCCAAATTAATTTTTTATTTCATTTTTTGTTTATTTTTTTCATTTAATGTAACATGTAGTAGTAATACTTTGATATACGGATTATTAATTTAAAAATATCTACTTAGTACATTGTTTGTTTTTTAGTAATTTTTTCCAATTTAATTAGGAAGTCAGTCATGTATAGAACAGTTTTACATTATTGCAGTTATAAAACGGATTCAAACACAATCATTGAATTATATGTGAGTAAAAGTGATTACTAAAATATCATGTTTCACGATAAATTTGTGTAAAACCGTCGTATACATGTATTTGTGTTAATTAAGTTTTAGTTAAGGAGTATTTTCTTTTATTAATTTGGTTTAATATTAGCATTACAATTACAATTAATTGTTTAGCTTTTTTTCTTATGAAGAATATTTTAATCAAAATTAAACAAATAAAGGGAACGGAACGAGTATATTATTGTATATGTAAATGACGTTAATACCCTCCTTTAAAGTTATACCTTACCCTTTTTCTTTTTTCTTTTTTTTTTTTTTTTTTTTTTTTGGTTATCTTTGTGATGATTATGAGAGTGTGTTAGTTGCTTGTAACAATCAATTTTACAAGAAATACGCTCAACCATTAATCTTCTTCTCTTTTTAGCTAAATGCTTGACTTGAAGATGTTTTTCATAGAAATGCATTGTTACAATTACGCTTAATTAGTGCAATGTTAACTATTTTCACTTCAATTTTGTCAAAGTACGTACCGACATTATCATAATTTCATAGTCCATGCTTCATGCTACGGATTACAAAATTTCCGGTGTTTAACCTAATAATAATACTTTCTTCATAAATTAAATTTACTACGAGCACAGTGGTTTAGAAAATACAATTGAGAAATGCATATTTGTAAAGTAACAAGTAGTGAATTGGTTCGAAATAAAAACTTAATGAAAAAATTAGTACGGATCGAGTACTTATATGTGTACACCTTTTTACCAATAAGCGATAGCTAAATGTAATGAATTTTCATGCAAAATTCAATTAATCATTCTTATTGTATGTAGGTTAAACTTATATTCATATTTACTATTCAAATATGGCATATTTTAATTTTACGCACGGGCCGTAACACTCGAATTATGATTTATGAGCTACCTTAGCAACAAATAAAGCAAGAAATAATGTGCAACAAATTACAAGTTGAAAAATACCTAAATGTTAGAAATAAGCTTAACAATCAAAATGTACGTATAATAGAAGGAACTATCGAAGTGGTGTTATTTCACCAACTTAGATTGACTTAATTATTATAAGTCTATTAGCAATAAAACTGACCATAAATTACAAAATGAGGTAAAAAGAAGAGCAATCGATGATTAGTTCTTTTATGTCTTCTCTGATAAAAAAAATACAAATAAATGGTAAAAGAGAAAAACATAAAATAAATAATACTCTCTTTGTTATAGTCATTTGTTTGCATATACCATTTTAGGATGTTTTAACCAATTGTTTGCCTTTTTTTGTTAGGAACGGTTTTGATAAGCAATTGGATCATCCACACTCAATTTAATTGATGGTATCAAGCTATACCTCGCAAGTGCACGATTTTATCGTTGTACACTATTAAGGGTCGATCCCACAAGGAGTTGAAAAGATTACTAATTGTTCTAATCCTATCGTTTAGCTAAGTCGACAATAAGGGATGAATTTGTTATACTAAAGCTACCCAAGACAAAATGAAAATCAAACTAAACAAGAAAGAGGAATGTAAATGAACAAGAAGAAAGGATAAGTTGTAAATCAAATGATTAAAAAGCCTAAGACTCGGTTCTTCCCAAACAATTCGTAACTCCACACAATCAAATCTCTAAGCCAATCATAAGGGTAGCTAGGTGAGGAGGTGACGGCTCTAATTCGCCTAAGACCCCCCTCTCGGGTTCGAAATAGGACACTAGCACTACCCACCAACCCCCCTCTCGGGTTCGAAGGTCGGAATCCCTAACTCAATACCCGACTACCCCAAAAACATGCATTTTCCCAAGGTAGTCCAATATTTGCTAAGGTCATTAGGCCCCATCAATTCCCGGGTCATCCCACTCCCTCTCTCGAGGGTCGATTTCAAACGCTAGTTTAGAGGTGTCCTACCCCGGTTCTCCCTTTCGGTCTCAACCAAGGTTAACAATAGGATCAAATCCCGGGTATCCAAATCACAACCTAACCAACTCTCGTTGGTGGACAAGGGTCATAAATCGACACTACCCAAAATCAACCCATAAACCAAATCAATCCTCCAAACTACCCTCACCAATTTCCCCAAATAATTAGCCTTCATGAGATTCAATTAGTGAAATTACTCATGTTGGGTCAAACCGAGCCCTAGTGGAAGACTACTCACTAATCATGGTCCTAATTGCAAAATAAACAATAAAGATGGAAACTTTGGTCATAAACATGGTGAGAGGATAAATCTTACTACTAAACATGCAACAATCCAACAATAGTTTTAAAGGAAGATAATTTAATCTAATAACAAGATTGGTTAAGCTAAAAGACACAATCTTTAACCCAATCAACTCAAAGATTAAGTCTTTGAGGACAACTATCAAAAGATGAACAAATGAAAGAGAAACAAAGGAAAGATGAACAATGAAAAGATGAACAATGATGAAAACAACAACAACAAACAAACAACAACAACAATTTTAACATAAACAATCAAACAAACATGAAGGAAAAACAAAATGTAAACAAATGAAAATAGGGAGAGAATTAATACCAACTCAATAGCAAAAGAGGAATTTGGATAGAAATAATAAAGAAGGAGAACCTTCAATCTTCTTACAAACCCAAATTCAATTACTAATTAATTGAAGAACTTCTCTAATTAAGGAAAGATTAACAAAAAGATTAACAAAGTTTTAAACTTGAAAGGGGAAATATTCTGGATCTAGGGTTGTGTGTACAAAAGGGTTTAAGAGGGGGTATTTATAGGCTTGTACAAGATTAGGAAGAAAAGAGGAAGAAAAGAGAGAAAAGCTCAAATCTCATTGGCTTTTGCGTTTTTGCAGGTGCCGGGCCGCTGGTGTCTCAACCGCAAAACCGTGCAAAGGATTAAAATATCCGAGATCGTGTTTTTTTGGTGGGCGAATTTCTTAGGCCGGCCTGCCGGCAAAACACCTTCTTCAGGACTTCTTCTTCAATGTTGGAGTGTGCAATGCCGGTTGACCGGCTGCCGGTGTAATACTCCGTATTTATAAGTCTTGGGGTACTCTATCGAGTAGGCCTTACTCTGTCGAGTAAGGGTAAGTTGCGTTTTAGAAAAGTTTCTGACCTGTAGGGTACTCTATCAAGTAGCCTTAGGTACTCGATAGAGTAAGGGGGTACTCTATCAAGTAGCCTTAGGTACTCGATAGAGTAAGGGGGTACTCTATCAAGTAGCCTTAGGCACTCGATCGAGTAGGGGGGTACTCGATCGAGTACCTTGGGTACTCGATCGAGTGTCCGGTTTTACGGGGAGTTTTCTCGGGTTTTGTTAATTATGCGATTAAGGTATTTAAACATAATCGTCATTGTTTTAAATCACTTTTGCAAAACCTAAAACCCTGTTTAAGAGAGAAAGCAGTCCGTTCATCTTCCTAATCGCGTTCTTGACAATTCCCGGAGTTCAGACGGTCAGTTCGTATCGTAGTTCATGTCGTTGGATTCCTTGCGTCGAGGGTAAGCTTTTAATATAATTTCTATAATGTTTTGATAAGTTTGATGAAACCCTAATTTAGGAATTGGGGGTTTTTATGAGTAGTATTTGAATAGTAGCATCTATGTGTTGTATGATAGGAGGAGAATTCGTAGAGGAGCCGTTTTGATACAGCTGTAGATACCGTCTGCGTGTTGTGCTTTCCAGGTAGGATTTCCTACTCAGTATTAGTCCCATAATGGGATATTGGTGATGTCTTTGTAGTTAGTTGTTTGATATGATGATTGTGATTGTGATTGTGATTGTGATTGTGGTTGTGTTTGTTGATGGTTCTCGAGATGCGTTCTCGGCTGAGTGGGGTCACTTGCGGGAGTGATCTCACGCCCTAGTTTCGCCCTTCGTGGAACCCGCCACGAAAGGGGATGTGCACATTAATGGGACAGGGTTATCGCTCGTATGATGAGCGGGGCTTAGGTGGGAACGGCTGCGGTCCCCCTGGCGAGGCTAGTCCGGTGGACGATCGATATTGAGATGATGGGGATTGGTTGGTGGTGTGTGTGTGTGTGTGATTCGTTAAATTGTCTGTTTGTCTTATTATTGATATATATATATATAAGTTGTGTGATTAGTACTGACCCCGTTTAAATGTTCTAAAAACTGTGGTGATCCATTCGGGGGTGGTGAGCAGTTGCTTGGCAGGTATATCTTGGATACGCGTGGGATCTAGCTGGGGATGGAGTCATCACATATCAGAGTCTTTAGTCTTCCGCTGTGTTTATTAGAACAGTTCCTTTCAGTTGGTTTATAGTTTGAGGACAAATTGTATTTTGCTTACAGTTGGTTTTGTAATGTAATCACTTAAACTTATTTAATAAAGTATGTTTCTTCATTGTCTTATGATTATCATGCCTCGGGTAACCGAGATGGTGACATCCTCATACCTGAGTGGTCCTGGTAAGGCACTTGGAGTATGGGTGTGTTACAAATGGTATCAGAGCGACGATCCTGAAACCTGTAACCAATGAATCTAATGAATCTAGGGAGTCAATTAAAATGAACCCGGGGTAAAGGTTGTAGGAGCTAATGCAAAGACTTGGGAGACGTCCTAAAGTCGCGAACTCGCCCTACAATTTTGAACCGGTCACCATGGGATATGTGTCGGGATCGTTATGTGTTTACTAATGCTCTATTGCGTGTGTTGGATGGATGAGTGTTATATAGTTGAATGGATGTGTGGTGGAAAAGATGAAGGTCATTTTTTTTTATGATAACATGAATTGTGATGAGAATTACTACTGGTTACTATTGTGTATATGCATATGATTGCGTGCATATGATTGGATGAATAAGTTGTATGAATACGGGCATGAATGTGATCTATGATTTGGTGGAAAAGATGAGTTAAGGAATTGCATGAGAATATGAAATTCATGTGGAGAACATGTTTATGTGATGGAAGTGGATTTTCTACTTTTGCTATGTTAGTAACATGTGAATAAGGGGATTTTATGTCGTATATTATGTTATTGTTGTACGTAAAGGTATAGAATAAAAGCATGTGGGTAAATCGTGATTGACGAGTTAAGTAATCTATGTGTATGATGAATGTTGTTGCTTGGCTTTTGAAAATAGTAACATATGAATAAGAATACTGGTGTTATGAGTTTTGGGTTGTTTTTATTTACCTTGTTGTCGCTTAAGTTGTTTGGAAGTAAAATCAAATAGTGATGTCGTCTGATTACAACAAAGTTGTCTTTAAACTGTTATAACTTGAGATGTATAAATGATTTTAATGTGATTCCAATTGGAGGTAATAGCTTGTTCTTTTACGATTCTAACGATAGGTCACACGCCCCAAACGACCAAGAAATGAGTGAGTTATGACTGTTTTACGAAAACTGGACAGTGCTGAGAATTGGGGTACTCGATCGAGTATCCTTGGTACTCGATCGAGTAAGGGGGTACTCGATCGAGTACGTTAGTTACTCGATCGAGTAGCCCTGGTGATTTGTTTTACGTGCTTCTGATCTTGACCTACTCGATCGAGTAAGTCCCTTACTCGATCGAGTGGCCTGTACACGATCTAGTGACCCCTATTTTGGGTCATATGTTTATCTTTTGACTTCGTTGCATATTATGTTTAATTCAAAGGCGTTATTTTGCTTCTTTATGCATTGTTTTACATGTATGTTGGTCTTGACACGTAAGCTACCCAATTTTGTGGTGTAAAGAGTGGCACCTATGATGAGTATGAGTTCGGTGGGGAGGACATGATTTATATGTGTTGGGATTAGTAAGACTTAATTGAGGCATAGGGCATGTTGTGTGAGACGAGATGAGTGACATGATTGTATGTTGAGTAATGAAAATGTAAGTGAATGTGGGCAAGGCATGATGTAAGTTTAAGGAACGTGAGAATGAAAAGATTGAAAGAAAGGATGTGGATAGTAGCAACCTGAGATGTATAATAAATTATGGAGGGAGATGGCTAGAAATAGTGTTGAGTAAGAACATATGTAATAAAAGGTCGTTTGGAAATAGTGGTATATAGCGAACTTAATGGGACATGTCGCGACGTGGATTTGCGGTGTAGTGACGAGTTTGGAAATTTGTGTTATCGAGAGACGAAACTACTGTGTGATTTCCTTGGGTAATTAACGGTATTAAATGAATTATGATTTCTAGAGATGTAAAAAGGGAGATGCAATTGTTTGAACAGTAAACGTTGATTCTATGGATGTATTAGTGGCAAGGGTGATTGATGACATAATAAGAGAATATTTGTGGTAAGAAAGAGTGAGATGATATCGACATGAAATAATGGGATTAGAGCTTTGGCGGAATGAGAAGGTAACCGGAGCACTAAAGAATTAGATAGAAGTAATAAGGAGTTGAGCTATTAAATGGTATTGTTGAATGTGAAGAGAAAAGAAGAGTAAAGAGTAAAGCTAGGAAAATGTTGACTGGAGTTATGTGACATAAAAGTAAGGAATCGTCGAGATGTTTGATAATATCAAGAGTAAGTAAGTTAATGATTATACAGAAGTTTTAGGACAACATGATTAATCATGAGTTTCGAGGAATTAAGGGAGTAAGAAGTTGGTAGAATATCTGCATGATATGATATTTTGAGTAGAGAGTTAGATGATGACACGATTAAGGATAGTATTGGGAAGAATGTTGAGGTAGTGTTGTTGATGGATTTGATGTTCGTTATTTGGGATGCTAACCACAGATAGGAAAGAAATCGTGATGTTTAGAGATGAGTATAAGAGGTTTGATGCCCGAACAGTGGTAGTGTTATGGTTTGTGACTAGTGGTTAAGGTTGACGGTATATTAGAAAAGCAGCAAATCTAAAGAGGTTGATGTTGTAGGGACCAGATTGATAAGTACAGTTATGAAAGAGTATAAGATGTGGTTATAGGAGGCGGTCGTTAGTAGTTGAGTATTAATGGAGTGGCTACACACTTGGCAGGAAGTGATAGTTGTGCGAATGGGGGAATATGTTATGAGGGGCATATGAGTTAAGCTCGGGCGATAGGTAACCTTTGTTGAGTGGTAACTTACGTGATCATGATTGACTAGTTGGTTGTGATTATGGGTCTAAGATGTATATAAATGTGTGTGTGAGGTTGTGACCTCACGAGAAGCGGTATGGTGTGATAATTATAAAGTTGTTATATGATTATTTTGTAATTTATATTGGGTACGGTATACTAATGGAATGAGGTTCAAAAGGTAATAATTTAATTGATCTGGCATGGATAGTTAAAATTGTATGTGTATTGATGATACATGTTTATTCCATGATATGGTAAGGATGATGTTCATGAGATTCTTGTCAGTTTATTCCGCATAATATGTTGTGTTATAATCTAATAAAACGGTTTTGAGTGAGTTTTCTTGTTCGAAATGTCATATTGAGTCAGTGTCAGGGGAATTATATGTGATTGGGATGTCTATCGATATAGTTGTGGTGCCTCGGGTGGTGATCCGGGCACGGTATTTAGTGTTGTGATGCGGGTATTTTCGCACTGCGGTGTGGCTGTTGGTGGCGGTGTTGCGATGCCGTCACCGGTTGTGGTGGAGTAGGCGGGATGATTATGATACGAGTTTTCGAAAGTGCATACCAGTTATACATAGATTGTTGTTTTGTTTGCTGTTGTTCTTTGTGAGTTTTGGTTGAACATGTAGACAGTTGTCTTGCTTATTGATGTTTTCTTTACCAGGTTAAGTTAAGAATGAGGTAGAGTATGATATGAAATAGAGTTGAATATGTTTTCGTTGTTGTCATGGTATAGTGATGTTCTATTGATGGGACACGGTTGTGAGAGGTTGTTACAGTAATTTTGATCTTGTTCTAGATAAGGCTTTAGTAGACATGGTAATGGAAAATGATTCGTGGAACATGTGTTGTAATGATCTGAAAGTGGCAGGTAGTTCATAATCTTTTGTTGGGACAGTGAGTGTAGGGTGTTGGGGGAATTAGTGTCATGTTAAGTTATGTATGAGTTTTTGCGGTAATGAAGGAAAGAACTTGAGGATCTAGTGTGAGTATAAGTAACGAGTGTGGATCGGGAGTTATGCTTCTGGAAGATAAGTGCTTTACATAGCGAGGTATGTTGGTTTGCAGTGATAATGGAGAGTTAGTATGGTGATTTTGCTACGAGCCTTATGGTATAGATTAGGGGTGTGCAGATTGATTTGAAGTATGAGAACTGTTGAAGTAAGAGAGCCTTGAGAAATAGGAGTGATTATGGAAATGAGGTTTTAGGCAGTTATCTTTGACATATGGTGGTGATGAGGATAATGAGATAATATAGCTAAGGGTTTAGTATTAGTGAGTTACGAGGACGTAACATTTGTCTTAAGAGGAGTAGGATGCAATAAAAGAGAGTTTCATGGTGGTGCATGCGGTAATATAATTGGAAGTAGAGTGTTAGCGTAGCGTAAAGGAGGGATTTGTTTTGTGGACAATACTTATAAAAGGCCATGGCCGTGCTTGTAGTAGTGTGATGCTTCAGAGTGTGGGAATATTTTATATAGTGTTGACAGTTGAAGGATTATGTTATGAGTCTGAGTAAACTTCGAGGACGAAGTTCCTTTTAAGGGTGGTAGAATGTAACATTCCGTTTGATGTCTAGGAGTGTCTTGATTTTGGATTTGATAGTGGATGATATTATGGAGCTAGCAGTATTAGTGGATGGTGGTTGGTTATGTATGAAGTTGGTGTCGTGAGAGATATATATGTGGTGGATACGATATCGTGAGTCATGTTAAGGAAGTAAACATAGTTGGTGGAGTGGGTGTTAAGAGTTCATGTTTTATGTTTGGTCGAGTTGTTGAGTTCTTAGTTATGTTGTTGTGTCCGGGTCGAGTTAGTATGGTTGTTTTTGAGTATGGGTTGAACTTCGGGGACGAAGTTCTTTTTAAGGAGGGAAGACCGTAATACTCCGTATTTATAAGTCTTGGGGTACTCTATCGAGTAGGCCTTACTCGTCGAGTAAGGGTAAGTTGCGTTTTAGAAAAGTTTCGACTGAGGGTACTCTATCAAGTAGCCTTAGGTACTCGATAGAGTAAGGGGTACTCTATCAAGTAGCCTTAGGTACTCGATAGAGTAAGGGGGTACTCTATCAAGTAGCCTTAGGTACTCGATAGAGTAAGGGGGTACTCTATCAAGTAGCCTTAGGCACTCGATCGAGTAGGGGGTACTCGATCGAGTACCTTGGGTACTCGATCGAGTGTCCGGTTTTACGGGGAGTTTTCTCGGGTTTTGTTAATTATGCGATTAAGGTATTTAAACATAATCGTCATTGTTTTAAATCACTTTTGCAAAACCTAAAACCATGTTTAAGAGAGAAAGCAGTCCGTTCATCTTCCTAATCGCGTTCTTGACAATTCCCGGAGTTCAGACGGTCAGTTCGTATCGTAGTTCGTGTCGTTGGATTCCTTGCGTCGAGGGTAAGCTTTTAATATAATTTCTATAATGTTTTGATAAGTTTGATGAAACCCTAATTTAGGAATTGGGGGTTTTTTATGAGTAGTATTTGAATGGTAGCATCTATGTGTTGTATGATAGGAGGAGAATTCGTAGAGGAGCCGTTTTGATACAGCTGTAGATACCGTCTGCGTGTTGTGCTTTCCAGGTAGGATTTCCTACTCAGTATTAGTCCCATAATGGGATATTGGTGATGTGCTGTAGTTAGTTGTTTGATATGATGATTGTGATTGTGATTGTGATTGTGATTGTGGTTGTGTTTGTTGATGGTTCTCGAGATGCGTTCTCGGCTGAGTGGGGTCACTTGCGGGAGTGATCTCACGCCCTAGTTTCGCCCTTCGTGGAACCCGCCACGAAAGGGGATGTGCACATTAATGGGACAGGGTTATCGCTCGTATGATGAGCGGGGCTTAGGTGGGAACGGCCGCGGTCCCCCATCGCGGGCTGGTCCAAAGTGGACGGTCGATATTGAGATGATGGGGATTGGTTGGTGGTGTGTGTGTGTGTGTGTGACGTTCAAATTGTCTGTTTGTCTTATTATTGATATATATATATAAGTTGTGTGATTAGTCTTGACCCCGTTTAAATGTTTTAAAAACTGTGGTGATCCATTCGGGGGTGGTGAGCAGTTGCTTGGCAGGTATATCTTGGATACGCGTGGGATCTAGCTGGGGATGGAGTCATCACATATCAGGGTCTTTAGTCTTCCGCTGTGTTTATTAGAACAGTTCCTTTCAGTTGGTTTATAGTTTGAGGACAGTTGTATTTTGCTTACAGTTGGTTTTGTAATGTAATCACTTAAACTTATTTAATAAAGTATGTTTCTTCATTGTCTTATGATTATCATGCCTCGGGTAACCGAGATGGTGACATCCTCATACCTGAGTGGTCCTGGTAAGGCACTTGGAGTATGGGTGTGTTACAGCCGGTGCTCCTACCGGCAGCGAGGTCAAGCTTCCTTTTTCTCTAAATCTTCAATTTAACTCCTCTTGCTGTGTTCTACCGGTGGGCAGTGCATGCTCTGCAAAACACAAAGACTCTCAAATTTTTTTCTTCAACTTCTTTGGCAAAGGTGGGGTGTGTTCTGCGGTGGCGGACCGGGCCGTCTCACAAGAACACTATGTTCAGCATTTCTTCACCTCTTCTTCATGTAAAGGCAATGGGGTGCCTTTCTTGCCCCAATTCCTCTATACTTGGATCGTTTCCTACAAAAGGATACACAAGGTAACAAGTACGGGCATTGGGCACAAAATGCAAGGAAAAACACCCGAAACCGACTCGATACGAGTCGGTATGCATAAAAGAAAGAGGGGAATTAGAAGTAAATTAATCATATATCAAACCTCCCCACACTTAAACCTTACTCGTCCCCGAGTAAGTCCTAAAACCAAATGTACAAAGCATTATTATGATAGATATGGAGAGTGGATGCACAATATAAGCATCACTCAACTAAACTACTACTTAAGCCGATCGAGTATTAGCGCACTCAACGCCCCTTCAACTCGCAATTTGACACCCATGAGGGGAGAGTGCCCTATTGCAAGGCAAGTTGGGTCTTGCTACAAAACCTTCGACACATTCATAATGAAAGGACGTAATCAATAAATAGAATGCATCTAACAAAATGATCCACTTTCCTCATCTAAGTGGCCGAATTTTTCAAATAACAAAACACGGTCTTGGTCGGGAGTACCGTCTCAGAAGTGCCAATTGAGGTGCCAACCCCCTAAATGTGACTAAAGCAACCCTTGCGTGACCAATGTTCAAGAAACAAATTCAAGAGCGGGGAAAGGGAAGAGAGGACAAAACCGCCGAGAATTACAAGGCCGACACAAGATTCAACCAAAGGACCCATGACTAAGGGGACCAAGGCAACGACCTCACGGTTTTCACTCGTCACTCAATGAAGAACAAGGTGATTTTTGTGACAAATAGTAACCAAAATCACTCAACTAACTCAACTAGCGAAAACGTGCCCGCAAATCTAATGTGTAAGATCGTCCTATGTCCTATGAAATGCAACAATGGTAGAATGCACACGAGATGAAGCAAGGGTTAAAACGGGGCTAAGGAGAAGGTCGAAACGGGATTGGTGCAAGCACCATTTGGACATGTGGGGCTCAAATCAAGAATCGTCGACACATCACATCCCATCTCTTATTGCAACAAATGAGACACGTCTATGCCCTAACATAGCAATGATGACCAAAACTATGCAAAAATTGCATAAACCCAACCCAAGTAGGAAAAATTTGATAAAACTCCTTTTATTTCAACAAATGGTAACGTCTACACCGTAACAACGGCTCGGTTTTCCAAGCCATGCAAAAAATGTGTAAACCCGACTCATCATTGGAAAAACATCAATTTGCCCTTTTTATTTAGCAACAGCTTTTTCTACCCCTTTAAATGATGAGTAGGGGTGTTGCTTGCCTTTTTCTTTTTATTGACAACAAACAAATATATACAACACAACTCATTCATTTTTTTTTGATTTTTTATGACTTTTTCACTTTTCTATTTCGTTTTTCATTTCTTTTTCAAAACCTCTTATTTATATATAATGCCAAATCATACCAAATTCCGACCCAAATGGATATGTATACTATCCATCACTATGCCCCAAATCACCTCCTACAACACAACTACAAAAACCGACCAATTCTTGATTAAGGAAGGGTGGTTATGGGAATGTAGCTATTTAGGTGGGTTTGCCAAATGAAAAGGCTAAGCTCAAAGGGGGTGAATCAAAAAGGGAAACAATGTAGGGGAGAAAACAAGGCTATTTGGCTACGTGAGGCTCATAAAAACTGATTTTTGCTTCATATCATATGCACACAAAAAAAAAAAAAAAATGTAATGCAATTTCATGGTCTAAGGACGATGCGACACGCTTATGCGTAATGATGTGACACGCCTCGCGAGGAGACCTACTCTCGAACCTAGATGAGGGCGGGGTATGAATGTACCCACCCTAGGAGGCTCTACCCTTACCTTTGAGTAGCTAAGTCGAGCCAAAGGTCTAGTCTACGGCCCTAGGTCTCACAAAATCGATCTAAACTCATTGGTCAAGCCCTCCTTCCTCGGCTGACTAAGAGGCCACGGGTGCGAGTCACGAGGAGGGGAAAGGCACAATTGGGCACATTAGTTCATCATGGGGGTACTTGGTTCCCTTCCTTGACCATGTTCTTCCTTAAAAATTTATATACAAACTCAATGCAAAATGAAGAAAATACAACATATATTTACATGTGAACGAATGCATGCGGAAATTTAAACAAACAAACATGAAACGAAACGTGCAACAAGTTGGCTAAACCTAGCAGCACATCAACACCAACAATCCAAACGGTCTCCCAAGGAGACACCCAAGGCAACAAAATTCCCATTCTCCTTCAAAATATCCAAGATACCAAAAAGAAAGAAAAGTAAAAGGAGTAATAGATAGGAAGGATTATACCAAGCGTTCTTCTAGCTCCTTTTGCCTCAAGAGGTCAATGCGACATGCCAAAGGTTAGACAAAACATATATATATACAATGCAAATTTTTTTTTGAATTTTCCAGAAATTTTTCAATTTTTAGGCATTTTATCTAATTATAAGCATTTACAAATATAAACAAATATTCACAAGAGTGGATATTTCCCTCCCCACACTTGAGATGTACATTGTCCTCAATGGACAAAAGCATAGGGAGTGAATAAGAAAAAGAAAGGAACATATTTTTTAATTTTTGATTTTTCAAAGGGAAAATAACATATTTTTGTGATTTTTGGTTTTGAAAAATTAAAAAGACATATTTTTGTTAATTTTTGATATAAGAAGTCCCTCCCCACACTTATTTATTTACATTACTTCCAAATGGAAATAAATGTGTGGAGGGAATTCAAATTAAAAGACATGTTTTTGTTTTTTTTAGGCCCTCCCCACACTTATTTATAGACATGGGAGGGCAATTTAGTGAAATAAAGTAACATGTTTTTGGTGTTTTTTTTTGTCATTTTTTCAATTTTTAGTTGGTTTTTTTTTTTTTTTGAAAATGCAATGCATGCTCTATTCTATATGCAAAATTTAAATGACAATGCAAGTTATGCTAAGTGAATGCAATTACTAAATGTGACAATATATTACAAAATTGAAATCTAATGCAATCCTATATGAATGCAACTAAATGAATTATCAACTAAATGCATGCGAAAAATTAAACGTGAAGGAGAGAATTTGGATAAAAGGGAGAGATCGTACTTGTCATTTAGATTGAATATGAGGAGCATAACAAAGGCTTTGGATTGAAAAGGGAGGATAATAAGCCATCAACTCGGCCTCTCGGGACTAAGATCCCATCTCATCATCATCATCTTCATCATTGTTATCTCCGGTAGTAAAGTCGGAGCCCGGAACTAAATCCTCGGGGTTGAAGGTGAAATTACCTCCACTACCGCCGACACCCGGGAAACCTCCCGTGAAGTCTCCACTCATGTCCATCATGCCGCTATCTCCTACCGTGAAACCACCACCGGATCCCGACGCACCCGCATCACTAGCAAAATAGGGCCGAACTCCCCCTAACCATTGGGCATCATGGCCCTCCGGACGATGCTCGGGCCTAGGGGGAAAAACAGGGGCCGCAAAGTAGTCCGGTTGGAGGTTAAGACCTCTGTGGACTATACTCCCATCCGCTCTCGGGTAGTTCCCATCGGGCCAAGTGAAGTAGGAGGGGTGAGGGTCCTTATAGCCCACGTAATCCCGTCGACAAAAATCATCGTAGATGGGATAAGTACCGGTAGCTTGATCATAGTATATCCGGTCCAACTTTCTCCCCAAAATGTCCCTCTCACTAGCGGCTTTCGCCGTGGCAATGTCCATCCTCTCCATCCACTCGGTGAGAGATGGTGATAAGGGAGGATAAGAAGGTTGGCCCGAGGAGGACTCCCCTTGTTGAAATTGCCAAGGTGGTGGTTGGTGGGTTTGAGGTGCGGTGTAATGTAGGGAGGAGGGAGTGTCGCTTCTACGGTCCCTAGAATATACACGTGGAATAATAGGAGGAGGTTGGTCGGTGGGTGGATCCGCTTCAATATCAAGGAGATAGAAATCCTTGTCCTTCTCAATTTTGATCGCGGTAACATTTGGAAGCCGGATTGAGTTCTTGTGATTAATTTGCCAATATTCATGGCCATCAAGGGGGTTCACTTTGAGCCACTCAAGCTTGGTAGTCAAGTAGTGCTTTGTCAAGTAAGTCTCCCCGGGTATCCAATTCATCGTAGAAAGGTCTACCGGACGGTCCATATTACGGGCAATTCGGGTGATCATGCCACCCACATGAATCGGGACTTTTTGCCCCGGAGAACTCGCTATTTTTGAAAGGTGAAGGGCTAGGTAGTGAGCCACATTAATTCTGAAAGGGGTGGGTTTTGTGAACAAGTAGGACCCTAATATTTCAAGTTTGTGGGTCCTAAACACCCATGACTCATCCACCGCAAGAACGGTGCAACCCATACATCTATGCCACACCCGAATGACGGGGTTGTGGCAACTCATCGCGGGCCTTTTCGCACCAACTCTATCATCAAGGCCCGAAATCGCTTTCCATACACGGGAATAGTGAAAATCAGCGGGTGGGGTATGTGGCGGCGCATTTTCCAGCCCAAAAATGTTAGCCAACCGACCCAAAGTGATATTGTGTTCCCGGTTCATCAGACGAAAGCTAAGGGTAGCCACCATATTCGATTGCCGGTGTTTGTTAATCTTAAGACTACTCAAAAATTCCCAAGTAATGCGAGGGTAAGTATACTCATGCATTGTAAATATTCCCCTCATGCCACACCCCGTAAATCAAGCCTCCGTCTCCCTAGCAATCCCAAGGGTTGACAAAGACGGATGATGAAGAAACTTAGTTGGGGTGAGGGGACGATTTTTGAAGAGAATAAACTTATCCTTCTGAGTTGGTGTGGCAAATTCGACCGTAGGGAAGTCCGGATCGGGGGTTGTATCACTTGCGGCCCTAGCAATCAACTCGGCTTGATCCCTAGCTATATCTGCTCTTGTTCTTCTTGCGGCCATCTTGATGATTATAGGAGATTGGTGAAGGTAGGGGGAAGTTTGATTGAGTTTTGAGGGAGTTAGGGTTAGAAAGGGGGAAAAATTAAGGAGGAAAGAAGAAGGTGAAATGATGAAATGATTTGGGAAAAGGGGGTTTCGCGTGTTTTAATTTTGATCTGATGGTGCGTTTTGCCGGTTGGCGAACCGGCAGCCGGTCTGCCGGTAAAACGCACTCCCCTTTTTTCTATTTTGCGTATTTCTTTCCTTAGATTTTTGACCTCGCTGCCGGTGGACCAACCGGCTGCCGGTCCACCGTCAAATCACTCTCCTCAATTAATTTTCCCATATACCAGGTGTGTTCTGCCGGCGAGCCGGCTGCCGACCTACCGGCAGAACACCACTCCATCTCAAAAATCAACTTCGCAGCTTCAATGCATGAGTGTCTTGCCGGTGAGCCGTCTGCCGGCCTACCGGCAAAACACTCCTCTTCACCAATTTTCAAAATCTTCCAAGTCTTCAGGTGTGTCATGCCGGTGAGCCGGCTGCCGGCCTGCCGGCATGACACTCTTCTTCAGCATCAATTCATCGTATTTTTACTTTTCCAGGTGTGTCTTGCCGGTGGGCCGGCTGCCGGCCTGCCGGCAAAACACACCATTACTTCAATTTTTCAGTAAATAAGTTTGGCCTCGCTACCGGTGGACCAACCGGCTGTCGGTCCATCGGCAAAACACAACACACAGCTATTTTTCGTTGTGTTCTTCCAATTTGCTCAATTTTTCTTCAACTCGGGATTCGAGCTTTTTCATTGACCCCGGGATTCTTGTTTTCCACAACTACTCCGACGCATGATGTCGGGATTTCGGGTCAACGAAAATAATGCTTGTGTTCTTCAAAAGTGACCTCCGTCACCAATCCAAATAGACAAAATACGACTCCAAATCTCTCACTACTAGTCTAGAATGCAAGCTATATACAAAGATGCATGGGTTGCCTCCCATGAAGCGCCCTTGTTTTATGTCGTAGGCTCGACGGAGTTATGAATAGCAATCAATAATTTGGAAGATAGGTGGCGATGGAGCTCACATTCTTGATGATAGGGGTTCCGGCAACGTAGTGCTTGAGCCTTTACCCGTTCACCTTGAAGGATTGATCTCCATCGGATATTTCAATAGCGCCATGTGGAAAGACTCGGACCACGGTGAAGGGTCCCGACCACTTAGACTTGAGCTTCCCCGCAAACAACTTGAACCTTGAGTTAAAGAGGAGAACTAACTCTCCCTCCTTGAACTCTCTCCGAATTATGGCCTTGTCATGGAATCGTTTGGTCCTCTCTTTATACAATATAGAGCTCTCATAGGCCTCTAGCCTAAACTCTTCAAGCTCATTGATGTCAAGTAGTCGCTTCTCTCCGGCGCTCTTCAAGTCAAAGTTAAGGAGCCGGATTGCCCAATGCGCCTTGTGCTCCAACTCGACCGGCAAATGACAAGGCTTCCCGTACACCAACCGGAACGGTGAAAATCCTATTGGTGTTTTGAAAGCGGTCCGGTAAGCCCACAATGCATCATTGAGCTTGGTTGACCAATCTTTCCTTGACCGGCTCACGGTCTTCTTAAGGATCATCTTGATCTCGCGGTTAGAGATTTCGGCTTGGCCGTTAGCTTGTGGGTGGTAGGCAAGACTACGCCTATGTTGCACCCCGTGTTTCTTAAGTAGAGCATAAAGAGTCCTTTCCCGAAAATGAGTTCCACGGTCACTAATCACAATTCGTGGAACCCCAAACCGTGGGAATATGATCGTCTCCATGAGTTTGGTCACTGATTTTGCGTCACAAGTCTTTGTTGGGATTGCTTCAACCCATTTGCTCACGTAGTCCACCGCAACAAGGATATATTCGTTCCCATTTGATGAGGGGAAAGGGCCTTGATAGTCAATGCCCCATACATCGAATACCTCCACTTCAAGTATGTAGTTCATTGGCATTTCATGCCGCTTTGAAATGTTACCACTTCTTTGGCATTTGTCACACCCCTTGACGTAGGTCGCCACATCATGAAAGAGGGAAGGCCAAAAGAAACCACATTGGAGTACCCTTGCGGCTGTTTTTCGTGAACTACCATGCCCTCCACTTGGCATGTCATGGCAATGAGAGATTATGGGTTTTACCTCTTCATTCGGGATGCATCTTCTAATTATCCCATCCGCACAAGACTTGTAAAGGCATGGTTCCTCCCAAAAATATTGCTTAAGATCGTGAAAGAATTTCTTCCTTTTATGGGAGTCATAACCATGTGGGATGACCCCGGATACCAAGTAATTGACATAATCCGCGTACCAAGGGACATCCATCAAAGCAAGTGCGAATAATTGATCATCCGGCAAGGAGTCATCAATAGGCAATCCATCCTTACCCTTGACATGGAGTAGCCGAGAAAGATGATCGGCTACCACATTTTCCACACCCTTCTTGTCTCTAATTTCAATATCAAACTCTTGTAGCAAAAGTATCCACCGAATCAAGCGTGGTTTTGACTCCTTCTTGATTAGCAAGTGCCTCAATGTCGTGTGATCGGTGTGTACAATTACCTTAGAGCCCACCAAGTAAGAACGAAACTTGTTCATGGCATATATGACCGCCAAAAGCTCCTTTTCGGTGGTGGTATAGTGTGATTGAGCTTCATCCAAGGTTTTGCTTGCATAATATATGGCATGAAGTTTACCATTCTTCTTTTGCCCAAGCACCGCTCCCACCGCTACATCACTAGCATCGCACATCAACTCAAAAGGTTCTCCCCAAGTGGGAGGTTGCATAATTGGAGCGGTGATGAGAGCTTCCTTCAACCTATTGAAAGCATCCAAACACTCATTAGTAAATTCAAATGGCACATCTTTTCCAAGCAACAATGTTAAGGGTCGGGCAATCAAAGAAAAATCCTTGATAAATCTCCGGTAAAAACCGGCATGCCCAAGAAAACTTCTAACTCCTTTGACATTAGTGGGAGGGGGTAAAGTTTTAATCACTTCTATCTTGGCTTGATCAACTTCCAAGCCTCTACTTGACACTACATGACCCAAAACAACCCCGGATGTCACCATGAAGTGACATTTCTCCCAATTCAAGACTAGACCGCTCTCTTGACATCTTTTCAAGACCTTACCCAAATTAGCTAGACATCCATCAAATGAGGTGCCTACGACGGAGAAATCGTCCATAAACACCTCCATGATATTCTCAACATATTCGGAAAATATAGCTAGCATGCATCTTTGAAATGTGGCCGGCGCATTGCAAAGCCCAAAGGGCATGCGCCTATAAGCAAAAGTGCCAAACGGGCACGTGAAGGTGGTCTTTTCTTGGTCATTAGGGTGAATCGGGATTTGGAAAAATCCCGAAAACCCATCAAGGTAGCAAAAATGAGAGTGTTGGGCAAGTCTTTCCAACATTTGGTCAAGGAAAGGGAGGGGGAAATGGTCTTTCCTAGTTGCCTTGTTGAGGCGTCTATAGTCTATACACATTCTCCACCCGGTTGTGACTCTTGTTGGAATTAGCTCATTCTTGTCATTGGTGACTACCGTGACCCCGCCCTTCTTTGGCACAACATGCACCGGGCTCACCCATGCACTATCGGAGATAGGGTAAATTATGCTTGCATCATAGAGCTTCAACACCTCCTTCCTAACCACTTCTTTCATAGCGGGGTTAAGGCGGCGTTGAGGCTCAATGGAAGATGCACTCTCATCCTCCAAGTGAATGCGATGGGTGCAAAAAGAAGGGCTAATCCCCTTAATATCATCAATTGAGTACCCAATGACATCCTTGTACTTTCTCACAACATCAAGTAACTTTTGAAGTTCGATGTCATTGAGTGCACTATTGACAATAATAGGGTAAGTGTCATTAGGGCCAAGGAAAGCATGTTTAAGAGTAGAGGGAAGAGGTTTCAACTCCACTTGAGGAGGCGTAGATCTCTCCTCCTTTTTACCATCTCCTCTCAAGCTTTCAAATTCTTTGTCCGGGTCTTCTTCAATTGTTGCTTCCATAGCTAAAGCATACTCCCGGTGTTCCTTGCAATCCTTTACCTTGCCCTCAAGGAACCCTTGCAAACCCTTGTCTTCATCAAATTTCTTCATATCAACCCATTCTTCTACCACATCAATCATATAACAAGACTTTTCTTTCGAAGGCTCTTTCATAGCCTTGTTCAAGGAGAATTCAACCTTATCTTCACCCACTTGCAAAGAAAGCTTCCCATTCTTCACATCAATCATGGCACCCCCCGTAGCAAGGCATGGGCGCCCCAATATGATGGGAATATTCGAGTCTTCGGGGACGTCCATAACATAGAAATCACATGGGAATGCAAGTTTCCCTACCTTGAGCGGGACATCCTCCACTAGACCAATTGGGTATCTTACCGACCTATCCGCAAGTTGGAGAGAAACCCTTGTTGGTGAAAGCTCATAACCTTTCAACTTCTTGAAAATTTTGAGGGGCATAAGACTAATGCTTGCCCCCAAATCACACAAAGCCCTCTCAATGTGCACGGTCCCAATCTTACAAGGTATGGAAAAGCTCCCCGGGTCTTCAAGCTTTTGAGGAGCCTCATTCATGAGAATTGCACTACACTCCTTGGATAAGTTCACCATAGTTGTCGGGCTTAAAGAGTTTTTGTTTGAGATGAGCTCCTTCAAAAACTTTCCATAGCTTGGAATCTCCTTTACGGCATCAATGAAAGGCATGGTGATGTTGATACCCTTCATCATGTCCATGAACTTTCCATACTTTTGTTCAAGTTTGGCTCTTGCCAACCTTTGTGGAAAAGGAATTGGTGGCACATAAGTTCTTACAACTTGTTGTTGAGGCTCTTCAACCACCTTTGTTGGTTCATCAATCACTCTTGGAGTTTCCACAACAACTTCCACGAGTTCATCTTCTCCCTCCTTTTCTTCAATTACCTTAGGAGGTTCAACCACAACTTGAGGTTCAATGACATCACCCGGTCTACTACTCTTCCTCTTCTTGACAAATTCCCGGTCTTCCAAATCTCTACCACTCCTCAAGTGGATAGCATTCATGGTTTTCGGATTTTCCTCGGTTTTACCCGGGAATTTCCCTTGGGAGGCTTGTAGTTGGCTCATTTGGGTAGCCAATTGGGAGATTTGGTTGTCCGTCATCCTTTGAGAAGCTTGCATTTGGGTCCTAAGTTGGTTGATGGATGAGGTTGTCTCGTCATGTTTTTGAGTGGAATGGTTGATGAATTGTGTTTGAGTATTGACAAGTCGGTTTTGGGAAGTCATCAATTGTTCCATCATGAGTTCCAAGCTTGACTTTGGTTGGGTGTTTTTTTGGAAAGGTTGGGTGTTTTGTTGGAAAGGTTGGGTGGTTGGTGGGTTAAGTGATTGAAATTGTTGTCTTGGTTGGAAGGTTCTTCCTTGGAAACCCGGTGGACCTTGATTGAATGTTGTGTTTTGTTTTGGAGCTTGAAAGTTTGGTTGTTGTGACTTTTGTTGGAAGGTTGGGTTTTGGACATTTTGAGAGCCATAGGAGAAGTTTGGGTGGGCTCTCATTCCGGGGTGATATTGGTTGTTGTTAAATGCTTGCTTGGCCGGACTAGACTCCCATATCCCGTTCACTTGCTCCATACAATTGCCATATCCAACCACCAAAGGACACTCATTGGGTGGGTGTCCTTGGTCTCCACAAAGCTCACAACTATAGACTTGGTTCCTCATAGAAGAATTGCTAGATGTTTTGCTTGAGCTCATCAAGGCAACTTGTTGTTTAAGCTCTTCTATCATCTCTTTTACCTCCACATTGTTGGCCGATTCGACCGTTGACTTCCCTTTCCTCTTGTGCCTATCATTGTTCCAATGAAAGGTACGAGAAGCCATTTCTTCAATAAGCTCTTTCGCCGTCTTGTGATCTATCTTATCCAAAGCTCCCTTCCCCGAGCCGGAATCAAGGTTCATCTTCATCTCATTGTTTAACCCTTCATAGAAATTGTTGATGAGTTCATCATCCCCAATACCGTGGTGAGGACATAGCCTTTGGAGGCCCTTGTACCTCTCCCATGCTTCATAAAGGGTCTCATCTTCTTGTTGGGTGAAGCCTTGGAGCTCACTCTTGATTCTTGCGGTTCCTTGGGGTGGGAAATACTTGTTTAGGAAAGCCTTAGAGACATCGTCCCAAGTCCGAAGAGAGTCGGGTTCACAACTTTTAAGCCATTCCTTTGCACTCCCCCTCAAAGAGTAAGGGAAAAGCCTAAGGCGTACGGCATCCTCCGTCACTCCATTGGCCTTGAACATGTCACAACTATCCAAGAACTCGTTGAGATGCTCGTTGGGGTTTTCGGTGGCTCCCCCTCCGAATTGGTTCCCTTGGACAAGTTGTAGCAAGGTGGCTTTCACATCAAAATTGTTGGCTTGAATAGGTGGCTTGACAATACTCGGATTCACCACCTTTTTCGGAGCCAAGTTATCTCTCATAGGAACCGCGGCCATTGTTACTTCCGTTTCCGGTGTTGCAAAAGGATTTTCGAAAGTTTCAAAGGCCCGTGGTTCTTCTCGAAGGTTCTCAATTACTGAATTTTCTTGAGGAATCGGTGTTTCTATAAGCCCTCTTCTACGGAGTGAATTTAGTCTTCTCGCGGTTGCTTCGATCTCGTGGTCAATCGGGCGAATTGGTTGACCTCTTCGAGCTCTCCTAACCATGCAAAAAGTCCTACACACTTAAGAGAGGGATTAGTAACAAAAGACTTAGTCTAAACAAGAACGAAAACAATTAATATCTAGCCGAACTCCCCGGCAACGGCGCCAAAAACTTTATGGTATCAAGCTATACCTCGCAAGTGCATGATTTTATCGTTGTACACTATTAAGGGTCGATCCCACAAGGAGTTGAAAAGATTACTAATTGTTCTAATCCTATCGTTTAGCTAAGTCGACAATAAGGGATGAATTTGTTATACTAAAGCTACCCAAGACAAAATGAAAATCAAACTAAACAAGAAAGAGGAATGTAAATAAACAAGAAAAAAGGATAAGTTGTAAATCAAATGATTAAAAAGCTTAAGACTCGGTTCTTCCCAAACAATTCGTAACTCCACACAATCAAATCTCTAAGCCAATCATAAGGGTAGCTAGGTGAGGAGGTGACGGCTCTAATTCGCCTAAGACCCTCCTCTCGGGTTCGAAATAGGACACTAGCACTACCCACCAACCCCCCTCTCGGGTTCGAAGGTCGGAATCCCTAACTCAATACCCGACTACCCCAAAAACATGCATTATCCCAAGGTAGTCCAATATTTGCTAAGGTCATTAGGCCCCATCAATTCCCGGGTCATCCCACTCCCTCTCTCGAGGGTCGATTTCAAACGCTAGTTTAGAGGTGTCCTACCCCGGTTCTCCCTTTCGGTCTCAACCAAGGTTAACAATAGGGTCAAATCCCGGGTATCCAAATCACAACCTAACCAACTCTCGTTGGTGGACAAGGGTCATAAATCGACACTACCCAAAATCAACCCATAAACCAAATCAATCCTCCAAACTACCCTCACCAATTTCCCCAAATAATTAGCCTTTATGAGATTCAATTAGTGAAATTACTCATGTTGGGTCAAACCGAGCCCTAGTGGAAGACTACTCACTAATCATGGTCCTAATTGCAAAATAAACAATAAAGATGGAAACTTTGGTCATAAACATGGTGAGAGGATAAATCTTACTACTAAACATGCAACAATCCAACAATAGTTGTAAAGGAAGATAATTTAATCTAATAACAAGATTGGTTAAGCTAAAAGACACAATCTTTAACCCAATCAACTCAAAGATTAAGTCTTTGAGGACAACTATCAAAAGATGAACAAATGAAAGAGAAACAAAGGAAAGATGAACAATGAAAAGATGAACAATGATGAAAACAACAACAACAAACAAACAACAACAACAATTTTAACATAAACAATCAAACAAACATGAAGGAAAAACAAAATGTAAACAAATGAAAATAGGGAGAGAATTAATACCAACTCAATAGCAAAAGAGGAATTTGGATAGAAATAATAAAGAAGGAGAACCTTCAATCTTCTTACAAACCCAAATTCAATAACTAATTAATTGAAGAACTTCTCTAATTAAGGAAAGATTAACAAAGAGATTAACAAAGTTTTAAACTTGAAAGGGGAAATATTCTGGATCTAGGGTTGTGTGTACAAAAGGGTTTAAGAGGGGGTATTTATAGGCTTGTACAATATTAGGAAGAAAAGAGGAAGAAAAGAGAGAAAAGCCCAAATCTCGCTGCTGCTGCGTTTTGCCGGTGCTCCAACCGGCAAAACCGTGCAAAGGATTAAAATATCTGGCATCTGTGTTTTGCCGGTGGGCCGGCTGCCGGCCTGCCGACAAAACACCTTCTTCAGGACTTCTTCTTCTATGTTGGAGTGTGCAATGCCGGTTGACCGGCTGCCGGTGCTCCTACCGGCAGCGAGGTCAAGCTTTCTTTTTCTCTAAATCTTCAATTTAACTCCTCTTGCTGTGTTCTACCGGTGGGCGGCTCACTGGCACAAAAACACAAAGACTCAGCTTTTTTCTTCAACTTCTTTGGCAAAGGCTGGGTGTGTTACTGCGGTGGCCGGGGCCATTTCTGGGCCCGCGTGCAGAACACTATGTTCAGCATTTCTTCACCTCTTCTTCATGTAAAGGCAATGGGGTGCCTTTCTTGCCCCAATTCCTCTATACTTGGATCGTTTCCTACAAAAGGATACACAAGGTAACAAGTACGGGCATTGGGCACAAAATGCAAGGAAAAACACCCGAAACCGACTCGATACGAGTCGGTATGCATAAAAGAAAGAGGGGAATTAGAAGTAAATTAATCATATATCATTAATCCACTTGTCGTCTAATAATTGGTCATCACCCCTTTCCTTGATCTTTGTGTCAAAACCAAAGGCAAAATATTGAACAGATGACCGGGACGGGGGAGTAGTAGAGAATATCGGTTTTTCTAACTAGTGTTCTAAGGTTACACAATAAAAAGTTAATTAGAGAAAACGTTTACAAGATTATTTCATTAATTATGGTAAACATTAGTTTGTATAATTAAAATCTAATGCTATATTCTTAAGAAATTTTCTCTAATTAACTTCTTATTGTATGATCTTTAGCACACATTAGAAAAACCATCTTGCTATTATCAAAGTGGAGGAGGTTCCCATGACCGATAATCCAACAGCTTGGCATCTTATTTGGAAACTCCCAGTTCAACAACGAATAAGGATGTTCATATGGCTAGCAGCACATGAATTGCTCATGACTAATTACAATCGAGTTCGTCGTGGAATGGCAGATGATCCTATATGTCCTCGGTGCTTGGAGGAGGATGAAACAGTAGAGAATCTCGTACGGGAATGCCCCATATCAGTTGATATTTGTTCCCAGCTAGGCGACTATGCTTCCTTTGAAGATTTCTATACATTATCGTTTAATGCATGGGTGACAAAGAATGCGAGTAATGGATCAGCTCTAGCTTCGTCTTGTTGGTCTATGAAATTTGCCATCACGTGTTGGTGGTTATGGCGGTGGAGAAACAACATCGTTTTTGGTAAGGAATCCGAGAATCCAACGGATCCTATCACCTTCCTTCTGATGCGATCCAAGCTAATGACTCGGAGCTGGTTGTGAACACTCACGGTGATAGTCTGATTGTGGCTCGTAATTTTCAGCCTAGGAATTTCAATTGTCCTTCTTTTGCGAATTTGCTAAGTGTGGAACAAGGGAGCTGATCATGGCACGCTTACCAAGGGAAGGACGGTCCAATATGACGTTTTTATTTTACTTTTCAGATTATGTTGTTAAAATAAAATCTTAATCTTAATTAGTAGTTGTCTAGGTACATTGAACTTGTTGCTTTAAGTGTTGTAATTAAGTGAAGAGTGAATGCTCAAACTCTTCACATTTTTGGCTACTCATTTCAGCTCATTTGAGGCTATATAAAGCCTTGAAGTTTATGATTAAAATCATCTCAGAATTTTCAGAAAAAACACTTGTCTTAAACTCGTTTCTTGCTTAGAAACAAAATTGGTTAGTTGAAACGCGATTTCGATTAAACTCTCGAATTGTTGATCAATAGGTCTTGGTCTCACTCACCTTGATCAAGTAATAGGTCTTGCTTGTTCAAACACTATCCTCTTATGCACAAAAATCAGAACTAGTCGTACCTAGTACGTTTGGTTCACCAAAAACAATCCGTTTAAGTTTTCATTGTCTAAATCAAACAGTTTCAGGTCTGCGCGTACCTAGTACGAACAGTCCACGTACCTGTTCAGTTTCGTGTGATTCCGCTGCTTAATTCGCGTCGTTTGTGGTATCAGAGCTTCGGCTCTTGATCCTTGTTTAACTATGTCGATAGACTTCAACAGTCCAGAATTCATTCATCAATTACGGGAAGCTTTGAAACATGCTCGTGAAACTGAAGATCGTTGGCAACCTAGGAGAGGAGAACGAATTGTTGATGCATTCAAGGCGAGTGATCTTCCTGAATTCGTTAGAGGGGCTTATCCTGAGGCCTATTTGGAGTGGGAATGGAAAATCGATCGTTTGTTCGATTTTAAAGACTTGGATGATGATAAGAGATGTAGGTTTGCAATTCTGAAATTGAGCAAAGGAGCATCGATGTGGTATGAGGCGATGAGCCGATGAAGGCTAAGAGGGTCCGAGAAGGCAAGGAGAAAATTGTTTCTTGGATGTCCCTAAAACGCAAACTACGGAAAAGGTATGTACCATCGACCCATAGGCTGTCTACTTATCGCAAAATCGCTGATTTTAGACAAGGGAAGTTGAGTGTTAGCGAGTATTTAGACGAATTTCAGAATCTTGCTATTATGGGTGAATTGGAGGAAATATAAGAGCATAAAATGTCTCGATTTTTGCGTGGATTGAATTATAACATTGCTAGTTCTGTTGAGTTATATCCCTATTCTGATTTTGATACTTTTGTTGGTCTTTGTCTGAAAGTAGAGTCACAAGGGAAGCCTAAATATGGGGGAGGGTCGCGTTCAGAATCGAGTGAGCAAAAATCATGGTCTAAACCCGAGTCTAAATTTGTTGGTACTCCTAATAACCAGACCATGTCTCATACTTCGATTGGTAGTCCTTAAAACACGGCTGGTCAGTGCTCTAAAACCTCGAGAAAGGTGACTAGTTTGGCTAAGGTTCGATGCTTTAAGTGTCAAGGATTCGGTCATTATCAAAATACGTGTCCTAATCAGCGAGTTGTGACCTTGAGAGAAGCCTTAGAGTGTCGAGATGAGTTGTTGGTCGAGGAGGAACAAATGGATGAATTTCTGATTTCTAATGATGATGAGGAGGGGGAAGAAGAAGTAGAGGGTTATGAGGCACCTCATGTCGATACTAGTTTCGTTTTGCAAACTTTGAAAGTTGATTCTAAACCAATTGAATCGGGACAGCGAAACCAACTGTTTCATACTATTTGTAAGGTGAATAATAGATGGGTGAGTCTAATTATCGATGGAGGGAGTTGTACCAACGTTGCCTCTACTGAAATGGTATCTAAATTGGGTCTTAAGACCACGAAACATTCCCGTCCTTATGCGTTGCATTTGCTTGATAATGGTAGTAGTGTTAAAGTCACGAAATATGCCCGTGTGAACTTAACTATGGGTTCGTATATTGACGAGGTTTTGTGTGATGTTATACCCATGGATGCTGTCATATCTTATTGGGTCGGCTTTGGCAATTTGATGGGGATGTATTGCATCGGGGAAGGTGTAATGAATATGAATTGAAGGATAAGGGAAAACGAATTGTGCTCAAGCCTTTATCACCTCAAAACAGTTGTGTTGCTGCCACAAACACAGTTCCCAAGGCTGATATGTCGTTGTTGATTGGAGAACGGGATGTGGAGCGTACTATTGATGATGGTGAGCAAGTTTTCTTACTTGTTGCTAAAGAAAACTCGAGTTCTAATGTTATTTTGCAGGAGCATGACCGAATTGATAAACTCCTTGTTGAGTTTAGTGATGTATTACCCGATGATTTGCCGATTGGTTTGCCTCCTATTCGGGGTATTGATCATCAAGTTGACCTTATTCCGGGCTCATCTCTCCCGAATAAGGCTGCATATCATTGTAATCCCGAAGAAACAAAGGAACTCCAAAAGCCAAACGATGAAATGGTACATAAAGACATTGCATCAAAGTGGAAAGCAATGTTGAAACTCCATGAGCAAGTCCGGGCCAAAATTGAAACCGTGCATGCTGCCTATCAACACAAGTCCAACAAAAATAGGAAGTGGAGGGTGTTCGGGATTGGAGACTTGGTTTGGGTGCAGTTTAGGAAAGAAAGATTCCCGAGCAAACGCAAGAATAAACTCATGCCTAGGACTGAGGGTCCTTACAAAATCGTGGGTCGAGTCAACAACAATGCTTACAAAGTTGAACTTCCCGGTGATTATGGTGTTCACGCCACTTTTAATGTTGGTGATTTGTCTCCTTACTTGGATGACGATGGCCTAGCTGAATTGAGGTCAATTCCTTTTCAAGGGGGAGAGGATTATGCGATCCAAGCTAATGACTCGGAGCTGGTTGTGAACACTCACGATGATAGTTTGATTGTGGCTCGTAATTTTCAGCCTAGGAATTTCAATTGTCCTTCTTTTGCGAATTTGCTAAGTGTGGAACAAGAGAGTTGATCATGGCACGCTTACCAAGGGAAGGACGGTCCAATATGACGTTTTTATTTTACTTTTCAGATTATGTTGTTAAAATAAAATCTTAATCTTAATTAGTAGTTGTCTAGGTACATTGAACTTGTTGCTTTAAGTGTTGTAATTAAGTGAAGAGTGAATGCTCAAACTCTTCACATTTTTGGCTGCTCATTTGAGGCTATATAAAGCCTTGAAGTTTATGAATAAAATCATCTTAGAATTTTCAGAAAAAACACTTGTGTTAAACACGTTTCTTGCTTAGAAATAAAACTGGTTTAGTTGAAACGCGATTTCGATTAAACTCTCGAGTTGTTGATCAATAGGTCTTGGTCTCACTCACCTTGATCAAGTAATAATAGGTCTTGCTTGTTCAAACACTATCCCCTTATACACAAAAATCAGAACTAGTCGTACCTAGTACGTTTGGTTCACCAAAAACAGTCCGTTAATTTTAAAGTTTTCATGGTCTAAATCAAACAGTTTCAGGTCTGCGGTTACCTAGTACAAACAGTCCACGTACCTGTTCAGTTTCGTGTGATTCCGTTGCTTAATTCGCATCACCTTCATCGTCAGTTCGATCTATCGAGGCAAGCCTTTGATCCTTTCTCTATATTTATCCCAGCTCCTGGCACATCCCGTGTTGAACGCTTCATAAGATGGAATCCCCCTTCGCATAGTTGGTTTCTCCTTAACACAGACGGGGCCTCGAAGGGGAACCCAGGGCAGGCCGGTTGTGGTGGTATCATTCGAAATGAGGAAGGTAATTTCATCTCAGCTTTCTTCTTCTCTAGTGGAATTTGCTCTTCAATGAGAGCCGAGATGGGGGCGTTATTAGCAGGGTTGGAGCATGCGAGATCGCTGCACATTACAGTGTTACTGGTTCATATGGACAATAGTCCTTGTGTGGAGTTCTTTCGAGGGGAGCAGCTGTCAAGTGGGAACTTTCGACCCATCATCCAACGCTGTAAGGAGTTGATCGCTATGGCGGGTTGGCAGGTACATATTGATCACTGTTATCGGGAAGCCAACCGAACTGCGGATTGGCTTGCAAACCTCGGAATCCAATCATCTGCAAATCTCTCTATCCTTGACGGGCCACCAGCTGATCTCATAACCATCTTAAGGGAGGATGTTTTAGGGGTTTCTTTTCCGCGTTTAGTTATTAGCTAGTATCGGGGCTTCGCCCCTCTTATGTACCAAAAAAAAAAACATAAGAACAAGCTGTTTTCCCGTCTGAAATAAGACGGGTAAAATGTTGCCATTTTTTAAGAAAATGTAAACATTTAATCCACAAAATGTTATGACTAGAGGTGACACTTTTTACCCTAAAAATGATATGAAAAATAATGGTATTATGCTATCAAAATAACAACATTTTATTGTAAAATGATGACATATTATCCGTCTTATTTCAGACGAGAAACAGTCGTCTAAAGAAAAACGGACTGAAAAATTATTACTATGGACTAGTAAGTACTAGCTAGTATGAAGCAAGTACGGAGTAGTATACATAACATTAATAACAGTAATTAAGAAGCATAAAAATATAAATGAAGGTAATTAAGAGCACATTATTAGAACAAATTCAACTTGTAAAGAATCGATAATAATATAGCAGGTTTTGTCGCATACACATGAAAATGAGACTCATAAGTCATATACATACCCTTCGTCCCACAGGCCACAGTCCCACTCCTATAACTCATTAACGTCCAAATTTACAGCCGGATTCCTCTGCTCCCTTTCTTTTTATACTTCTTCACCCTTCTCTTTGGGACTAGTGCATTTCTTCGTCGTTTTCTAATTTCCCTTACCAATTTGCAATTACATTGTAATTTTTATTTAAGACGATATAAATGGTAAGCGTGAAACATTATTACCAAAACCAACTCATATACCATGTTAGTTATGCTACTATGACTTATGAGTAGGGGTGGCCATCGGGGCTAGGCACTAGCAATTGTTAAAAGTGTCGTGCCGTGTTGTGCCCAGGCTGAGCTGAAAAAACTAGGCTAGAGCACGGTCCAATTGGTGTCAGGGTTGGCACAGGCCAAGCGAGCGGCTGAGCCCATATAACCTTATTAGGACCAGGTCAACGGGCTTAATCTGGACGAGTTATAAGGGCTTGTCTGGCCCATATGACCTTACTAAGACCAAGTCAACGGGCTTGACCTGGACCGGGCTAAGGGGGAGCGACACTGACCCAACCCGAGTTCAAAAACGGGATTGGCCGTGCCAAGTAGTGGGATCAAATGGGTGCCGAAATCTAGTCTGATGTGGCGGGCTGGGCCGAGCTAACCCGCCATATTGACCACCTCTGCTTATGAGCTTTGATATATACTCAAAAAATAATTACAAATTCCGTAATTTTCCGTCCTTCCGCAAATATTCTCTCAATCATTTAAAACTCCTTTATAATATTTGTAATTTGCAATTCACATATCTTTAACTTAAATATTGTACTAAAACTCGTACAAAATTGCGAATATTAATCATTTCCATACTAAAATCATGAAAATTACTTGTCATCAGTATAGATTTATTGACAAGACAAGCTTTTTTAACTCATGTAGTATGATCATTATCAGTGTTTTAGTAACTTAGAATTAAATTTGGGGCGTATGGTACCTAGTCGTCCCTTGTGTTATTATATTCCTAACCCATGTTAAGTCACGACGTTTACAGCTCAGCTCCATAAAAACGACGCTTATCATTACCTTTCCACGTGTCTTCTTTCTACTGCTTTTCACCTTTTTATCTTTTACCTTTTCTACCTTGCCACGTCGGATTAGGAACAAGAAGTAGTTCAGTTAATTCAGTAGTTCAAGTGTTAAACCATGCTTTGTGATTGGACTATTTGTATGTATTTACTGATTTGGTACACGGTTTAAATAATCTATAAATTCTCATTTTAAATGGGTATATCCGTCTTAAACTTAAAACGGGTAAAATACCATATCAGTTGTAGAGATAAGACAAGTCTTTTGGTGGGTTGCAACTTCATTTTAGTTGCTTTGTACTTGGACAAATGACAATGTACCTTGAGATCATTCAACAACAAAATTCAGGTGCTGTTTGGCCTAGTTTATGTGAAATAGCTTTTACTTTTTCACAAATTTTCATTGAAGACATGACATATCCGTCACAAGCTTGTGACGGATACCACTTTACCTCACAATGTACCCACTTTTTCTCTCTCTGCAACACTATTCATGTGGTTCCCTTTCTCCACTAACCCATTTTGTTACCATTTTATCTCACAAAATATCCGCCACAAATGGTAACCCGTCACAAGGGAGACCAATTGTTACTTTTTAGAGTGAGTTTTTTCATAAACTACTTTTTGAAAAAGTTGTGATTGTTTGGCCTAACTTTTGTAAAAGTAGTTTCTTAACAAATTGATGTGTTTGGCCTACTACTGTTTTTTAGTTTTTTTTTTTTTTTAGTTTCCATAATCTTAAGAGTTTTTGGGAGAACTAGAAGTCGAAGCATCAATTTGGTGCTTCTGTTTCTAGTAGTTTTTTTATTAACTTATGACTTTTCAAAAGTAGTTTTTTATCTCCTTAAATTATAGTGTTTGGCCCTGCTTCTACTTTTACAATTAGAAAAGCACTTAGAAAGCTTGGTCAAACACCCCCTCAGTTAAGTTAAAACTTCATTCAATTCAGTTTAGTTTTTATCTTTTTACAAATTAACTCTTACTTCAATTCAGTTCTACTCCATTTAATACAGTTCAAACAATTTCAATTCAAAAGAACAAGGTCTTAGTCCTTAACATGGTAGGATCAGTGGTATAGTGCAATAGGTAATTTTTTACGGAGTATACATGGTGGGGAACCAAGCAAAGTTGGCCTAATGGTTTATATGAGTACTTTTTAGTGCTTGTTCCATGGTACCAAAGTAGAGAAGAATTTGTGCTTGTTCCACAATTGTTTATTAGGTGTTTGGCTACTTAATGTTTCATTTATGATTTATGTTTGCATTTTTATTGTCTCTCTTTTTAGGAGGATTTAAACAAAAATAATGACCTATCTACTTTACTCTTTTGAATTACGAACATTGAGACGGGATATAATTGTGGTATAGATAGCTGTATTTAATTATCTAGGAGAAAAATTGAAAATAGACAGTTATATTTGAGATAAATTTTGTGAGAAGAGATGTTACTAAATTTGGAGTGCATGGGATAAATTTAACTGATCATAATATTATTTCTAACAAATATCGATAAATATCATATCGGGTTAATCTTTTCTTTATTTAGCTTCCATGATCATAACCTTAAAATTTAGTTGTTACCACCTCTTACTCCTAGCATTATTGTACTTCATTGTCAAAGAGGTGAAGGTAGGTATATTCTCATTTTCCAATTTCCTCAATATAAAAACATTGTATTATATGGGTTGTGCTTTTATGATTTTTTCATCAAAGAAGACTATGGGGGCCAAGCACGTGACAAAGGTAGAGGTGGGTGTCAGCTATCATGTGACTTCTTTTGCAATTTGTATGGGCTTCCTTATTTTATTTTTATTCCTCCACTTATAAACTAAATTTTCATTTTCACTACAAAGTAGTCAAGGTACAACCCATTTAATATTATTGGCTTTAAATTATAATAAAATAAAGTAAAATAGTTATTAAGTAACTAAAATTGTTTTTATATTGTAAGACATCGATCAATTTTATGGAATTCTCAAGATATTTTTTTCATCTCGATTATATTTAATTTGTACGTTATTTTCTAGCATAAAGAACGACTGTTGTATTAGAGTATTTAGTTGAAGTAGGAATGAAATGAAATGACTTAAGACATTTGAATAAAAAAAAATGTAAATAAATAACCATTTTGTATTAACTTATAAGGAATAGGATTTATTTTGTTTATATCATCCGAATTCGAGACGGGTCAGACCACTAGAATGGTAAAGCTCTCTCATATGAATTCTAACACTATTACATTTTCAGGTTTTAAATACGAAATTTCTGATTAAAATAAAACAACCCCTACCAGTTAATCTAAGTCTTTGTTTATAACAAATAATTTGATAGGAGATCATTTTTTTTCTTCTTATTCCAATTTCTTTGTTCTTTTGACTTTTGTAGGCAAGCAAGTGAGCTTAGCTAGCCATGCACCAAAGAAAGGAGACTAAAGCGGTGGTCAAGGTAGAATCATCTCAACTCAATCACTTTCTTTGTGGGTTCTCACACGTGCGGCTGATTACCCACACAACGTGGGATCACGTGCATGGAGGTCACGTATATATGAGGATAATCACGTGACTACTTTTATCTATCATTTGGATTCTATAGAAGCCCAAAATAATAGAGTCCAGCCCACTTGTTTGTTGCCGAACTGCCAGAAGAGCCCAGCTCATAACCAGCTATTATAGGGCTTTGTTTATGTAAGTCAACCTTAATCCCGAAAGTACAAAATGATCTGAAGCGACCTGAAATTATTGTCTGTTTGGTAAACAGCATATTGAGCGAAATTAGTAGATTCCGGCGTAATTAGTATTTTGACCAAGCAATCTACTATTTTTATGTGTTTGGTAAACGGCGTATTCTGATAGCATATTGGTCGGAATATACTGTTTTTGAATATGCTGTTAATAGCAGCATATTGCATTAGCATATTCAATTTATTCATGAAACCATTATAATTATCCTAAAATCTGCTAATTATCAAACACCCTTTTCTAATCTGCTAATTTGTTTGATAGTCAAACCTGCTACTAAAATCTGCTAACCGTATTCTGCTAACGTTATCCGCTATCATGAATCTGCTTTTGCTGTTTGCCAAACAGAACCTATAATAAATATTAATATTATATACATCAAAATAAAGAGTTTATTGTTGTAATGCTTCTTTATAAATACATAGTTGTTGTGAAATATAGAGTATGAAGAATTAAAGAGAGAAACTCAAGAGAAAGTAAGGGAGACAAAACTGTATTCTTATTCCATTATGAAGGGTATATATATACAATACAATGTGAGAAGTTTCCATAAGACAATATATTCTAGAGTATTCTAAGATATGGACATCCATATAATAATATTTCATAACACTCCCCCTTGGATGTCCATTACTGAAGAAGATGTCTCGTTAAACCTGACTAGAAAAACCCCATGGGAAAAAAACGCTAGAAAGGAAAAGAGTACAATAATCTTCAAACACGCATAATAATAACTGCCTCGTTAAAACCTTTCCGTGGAAAACCCAGTGGGACAAAACCATAGATAAGGAAAAAGAGTACAGCGCGTGTTTACTCCCCCTGATGATTACATAACTTGATGTATCTTAAAAATGATCCATGCTTTGACATTGCTTCTTGATGATCGTTGAAATAGTACCCATTGTGGTTCATAAACTTGAATCTTCACTCAATAGAAATCCATGACCGCTTCGATATCATATTTCTTTGAGATTTCAGTCTGGATATAATCATTTCATTATCTCTTGGATCTTCATTTCAATTAATACTTTCGCAATAATGATATAGTTTCTCCTCAATAAACGACATAACATTATATGTCTAAAACAATTGTCATCTTAACAATCACGATGACATGACTAAAACTATAGCGTAATAATGCGCTTATAGTGCTACCTCGTTAAAAACCTTGCTAGGAAAAACCCGTTGGGACAAAAATCTAGTCAAAGGAAAAAAGAGTGTAGCCATCATTCCTTAATCCTTGTCTTAAGGAGAATCAATCCGATAATTATTGAATAAATCATTCAATACCTATGAGCGATTTCTTTGCTAAACCATATATGTATGGACTGACATTTTCCATTGTAGATTTTCACTACATTATTCTAATCGTTATAGTACTTCTGGACCATAAACTAATTTCACATGCTTAGCAAAAAGCTCATTCAGTATGCTCAAACTTTGAGACAATAACTTTTCAAATAAACTCTATAGGAGTTTTGATGTTCCATTTTGGAACTAATTACGATATCTTTCAATCGTATTGTAGAGGTTTATATATTTCATCAAGAGTTTTCAATAACTCAATTGATCAACCATTAACAATTGATGATCATTTATAAGAGGCTCCTATAGGGAGTTATCCTCATTGGAGTAGATCATAATATATTTCTCTTTTCCAACATTATCCATTCAAAATTATATTATGAAACATGTGCATGCATATGATATGAAACTAAGTTCTAAATAACAGATTCTAACAAATATGCAATAATAATAATAATGTAAATATTAAAACAAAATGCAATGATGAACTTACTATCTATATGCACATGATGATGACTCGATAATGCAAACTGTACAGTTTTCTTTTCCAATATTTATAATTTAAATTGACTTCAAGTCAATAACTGGACATCTAGTCCATGAGCTCATTTGTAATCATAGATTATATGTCGACAATCAAAATGGACTTAAATTTACGATCCCCATTTATAAAGTCCATAAAATATCGCGCGCAAATGTATGTAGGTTCCATAAATATATCGATATAATTTCATCACTTCTTGATGATATCAGTACTGTTTAATGATATTTGAATCTGAATATGTATGTGGTACCATTATATTCATTTAAGCCATCTATTATCCTTGGATATCGTGTCACTTCGGGGACACTTCAAATATAGCAATTATATGTCATACCAACTGCTTGAACTTGCTATTTCACATTCATTGGAACCGTCAATTCATCTTGACTTTTATTATAATACACTTCAAGTGTATATACTTGTATTAATCTGGTAAAACATATGGTTATATAAAATTCAAAAACCTCTACTCAATGAATTTAACGTATAACCTTCCTCGAACTTTTGGTTCAACATGGGATCAATTTTATTTTTACCAGCTTTAACTCACTTTTCTCCCCCTAAGGTGGTAAAAACTATAACCAATGTATAGTCTAAATATTTATCATAACCACCTTAGATCTTAATTTCTCATATCATCGATGAGAATTTATATGGGCATCTTTGTACAATAACAGATATATCTGGAAGAAATGTGTAATGCAGTTGGATTTTTAATGTGCTGATTTACAATGCCCAATTTAAGAGATCAACGATTTTATATAAAAATCAATGTGATTTTTAATCACGGAACTACTCGGAAAAATCATTATGTGATTACTCTCAATATAATGTCAATCTATACACGAACATTTAAGTTCTTTATTCAATATCGAGTAGTGTTTAGATCTCCAACATCATACACACTCAATCTCAGTGTAGTGTCTTGCCTTTAATAAAATTTCTACACGAGAGAATTTCAGCACTTATATTCTTTTCTTGAAGATAAACTCAAAGTTTATCAAAACGGGTATAGTAAGAACCCGGATGGCTTTAATTTGTCACATTTGAATCATTTCATGTCAACTTTCTTAGTTTGCCAAAAATACACGGCAAACTTTAATCAAAATTGGATGTATCTCAATAATTTCACTTATCACATGCCATATTTTTGTTGACTAAATTCATCACGCTAATCTTATGGTTAGTAATACTTTATCCAACCGGATAAATGATGTGACATATGACACAATATGTGTCTCATATATGTAGACAAGACTCGTCAATATTCCAATAAGGAATATATTACTCTTTGAGTATTTTCATATGACCTTTCATGAAATATTCACTTTCATGAGATATTTTCATTTCTTTCAATGAACAAATTTGGCTCAATAAGGCCACATCATTAAGCTCAATTAAGGCTTCTTTACTTGGCTCATCAAATGCCATATTATTAGGCTCAATTAAGGCCGCAATATTAGGCTTATCATAACGCCATATTCTTGATCTGTGTTACAAACAGAGTCTTTATGAGATGTCACATTCACTTCAAAGAATGGATCAAATTCATATCTCATTATACTATTCAACTTCAGGTGAACAAGAATTAATTCGCAAATAAATTTGCCTTTCATAAAAATCGCTTTAAATTGAACAGCGGTTCATATACTCATAGACGTGGACTGCTGGCCACTTACACTTATACAATATGAATATATTGTACTGATGAGACGGTGTTAAATACTTACACACCCTTAAAACTTTGAATTTCAGGTCAAAGTTATTATATGGACATATCTTATCATCTTTACAAAATAGATCTTTTGGAACTTCAGGTCCAAATAAAATTGTATGATATATCCTTTTTCAAAACTTGTTCACCACAAGGATGAAACTTCACATCCAAATATATATTGTGAAACTGCCTTAAGCATGCATCCAACAAACAATTCAATGTTTATATATATATATATTCAATCAACAGTTATTAGTGGAACATCTCATAATACCGACATAGGCAAACGCCTTCCAAGTTGCAACTACTAAGATTCAATAGAAGAGTCATCAAAATTAATGTATTTGCGTAACCTATCTTTACAAACCTTGTGAACAGCACATGGAAATTTACAATATAAAAATTTGTCCATATTGCTAAGTTTGGTAGGATAATAATATTACTATAGCAAATTGTTAGGTAACCCAATGCTTATAATCAAGATTCAAGAGAAAATATATCGATCGATATAGAACAATATTATGAAGATATATTTTTATCCGACAAATCAAATTCATAAGAAATTCTTACATTATAAGGACGTGAATACCAACAAACCTCAATCAATTGTACAAAAGGCGACAGTACGTAAGTGATACTAATTCCATCCAATTAGCATAGGCTTAAAATAGATATCTGAATTAATGTAACTCTTTTATCTTAATTGTTAGCATAAGGGGATTTTTAGTTGTTTAACAAAGATCAACAACTTACCTTCTAATTAATTATTATAACATAAATTCGTTAAACAAGAGTCAACGTCCAATTGCTACGCGTAATTGCAAAAACATTCAATTGCATGCAATAATCAAGCATATTAACATACCACGTTAGTGTTTAGATTTATTTCAATGTTTAATAATTCGTACATATTTATCAATATACTAACAAAGCATATATTCATCAATATACTACGCATATCCATCTAATACACAACATTGAACTCGGGAACTGAATAAACAATTACGGAGTATGAGGAAACATACCTTAATTAGCGGAATACAATAATTTGATCTGATATGAACCTCCAGATTATCAGATCTTAATAATATATAAAGTATGAATAAATTAAGACTATTAATTTCTTTACGCTCAGTTGGTTAAGACTCGTGCTGATAACGTGTTGTGAAATATAGAGTATGAAGAATTAAAGAGAGAAACTCAAGAGAAAGTAAGGGAGACAAAACTGTATTCTTATTCCATTATGAAGGGTATATATATACAATACAATGTGAGAAGTTTCCATAAGACAATATATTCTAGAGTATTCTAAGATATGGACATCCATATAATAATATTTCATAACAATAGTAACTAATCTTGAAAGATACTATTTGTTAATCACATTAGTACCAATTAAAGTGTTTTAACCATTGAGACGAAAAAGACCGACATCAGGTGACCCATACTCGAAAATGACCCAATCCGATGTGATCCAACCTAAAATGAGTCGAAAATATGGCAATTGAAGCTGATCTGAAACCTGAAATGATTCAACATAACCTGACCCATTAACGAAACATGTGACAGATCCAAAATGAGCCGACCCACCCATTTGCCACCTCTAGGTGTGAGAAACGGTTTTGGGATTACCTATATAATAGAGCTGGCCATAGATCGAGCTTGGTGCAGGCCAGGCCAGCTTGGGTCGTGACATGTAGCTCGGGCAATGACACGCCTTAGGAGTAGTGTATGGCCGGGCTGGGCTGGAGAAACTTGGTCCAAACAAAGCCCATTTAACGTTCTGAGTGTATTGGGTTGGGCAGTCGGGTCGTTCCAATGTTTTTTTTTTTTTTTTGTTAATTCACCGAGCTTCAGGAGAGTCGGCCCAAGAAGAATAATCATGCACCAACCCAGGTTGTTACCCGGACTAGTTGGGCTATGATGTAGGATGCAGCATGTTGGGCCAGACCGAGCTCACCTGCCACGTTGACCAGTTTACCTATAAGTACTAAGAAAAACGTGAAAGTGGATGAAAGAACTATTGGATTGGGCCTTTCACAAAAACAAAAAACAAAAACAAAAAAAAAAAAAAAAAAAAAACTATTGGACTGGGCCTATTAGTGCACATGGATGATCTAACAGTCTTTAGTACTTCAGTTTCCTTTCAAAGAAAAAAAAATTGCTCACAATATTATTTAACACTTAAGAAAATTATTTATAATACACAAATTATTTGTTAACACACAATATACAAAATTTAAGTTAATGTGCAAAAGTTTTACTTTTAGAAATGTATTTTGGTAAACATTTGCATGTTATACATTTACAAAATTATTTTTAATATTTAACGCAAATCTTTTAAAATAATTTTTTTTAATAAATGGGTTGCAGAAACCTTAAATTTAACATATTGGCCAAATTAGTTGGATTATACTTAAGTATTCAATTTTGGGTATTTTCGTTTTTTGGCCTGTCCAATAGTATACGATGGTTTTATAGGAGAAATGATGTTTTTAACAAGACTTTATATAGAGCCATGCATCACATTCACGACCCGTGTTTTCTACGAGGCCTTTTAGATTTTCTTGCTAATTACTCCCTCCGATTCAATCATTTGTTTGGATTTGATTAAAATTTCTTTCACACAGAACAAAAAAGGTAACAAATGATTAGGACAGGAGAATACTTTAACTTCCTAAGACCTGAATCCTTGAAGTGAATTGCTATAGTAACTAGTATAGACCCCGTGATATTATTGCACGATATTTATAGATCTTACTATAATGTAAAAAGATGTGTATTTTTTGTGATTTTTTTATATCACTAAATACTAATTTATCATTTTATAAATTTTTTTTCTCAATTTATTTATTGGAAAGTTTTTTTTTTTTTTTTTTTTTTGTCACAAAGATAAAAGTATGGAGTTTCTCATGAATTGATATGCAATATACATTTATTAACAATTGTATAATATCCTTATATAAACTAGTGTAAATCCCGTGCATGAATGCATAGTTTTTTAGATCGGGATGTTAGAGAGTTTAGCAAATAAAGATGATAAATTTAAAGTGATTTAAATATTTACACACTATGGATAAGAGATATTAAGTTCAACTAGAAGAATATATATTTATTCGTAAGTTTGTATGTAGTATTAGAAGCTAAAACTCTCTGTTAATATCTTCGTAGACAATGCCAATTAAAATTACGTAAAATATTTAGCGGAGAATATATGAATTTTCATATTTATAAAATTTAGATTAAATATATTATTACAAAATGACCTATACGAAATGTTATTAATTACGGAGTAGCGATTTGTTGTACTGCAATCATGTTTCATATGTAAACTAATACATGATATAATATTAACATCATATAAATCAGATGTAAGACTCAACTTTTAGAATAATGACAAATTGACAATTAATAGAGATCAACTCCTTACTAGAATAATTGAGCCGGAAAACTTAGAGTAAGACATATTCCTTTAGTTCGGAGAGATGAAAAAAATGAACTTAAAAATTAATCAAGAGAATTGAGTGAAGTCATGAAATGTGTATTATATTTTTTTTAACACAAAATTAATGATTTCAATTTATACATTTTTATCAAATAATTTTCTTGATTTTTTTTATGAAACTAATAATATTTTATAGGTTTTTTATATAGGGTAATTATGTGTTAAATCATTCTCTAATACTTCCTCCGTTCTTATATGATGTATCTGTAATACTACGGTTTTCTTAGGTTGGTACTCGGCCGAGTATAACCTACTCGGTCGAGTAAAATGTGTCGTGTATCCTGTTTGGCTACTGCCAAGGAACACTCGGCCGAGTATGCGGAATACTCGACCGAGTATCCGGTTTGACAAATATTATTTCCGCGGTTTGATTTGGAAAAGATTAGAGTTATTTATAAACGCAAAACAGTTTCTAATTACATTTTATAAAACCTAATTACTCAAACGACGCTCTAATCCTCTCCACCCTTGTGTGTGTGATCATAACAAGTGCATTCATCTTTTGTTTCATCGTCGGTAAGTCCTTGTTTCTATGATTCATTGGTTTATATTTAGGATTTGTCTTTAATTATGAATTTGGGACAATGGGTTTTTGTATATAATGATTGTTGTTATGTGATTATTGATTAGGTGGAGACTTCGTAGAGGAGCCGTTCTAGATCGATTGCTTGTCTTACTTGCTGATTGTTCTAAGGTAGGGTTTCATTACTCAGTTGTGCTTAATTGATTTGAGATGCTTTGTTGTAATATGTATGATTGTGGTTCGCTGATCATCGCTGGAGTGTGGTGTGGTGGTGTTGTGATGGTTGTGATGGTGTTGTGATGTTTGTGGTGGAGTCACTTGCGGGAGTGACTTTACGCCCTAGTTCGCCCTCTGTGGAACCCACCATGAGAGGGGATGTGCACATTAATGGATAGGGTTATCGCTAGTTGATGAGCGGGATTTTGGTGGGGATTGGCTGCAGTCCCCCACTGGCGGCGTGGGCTATCTGTTGCGTTGGGTAGTCTGGTAGGGCTACACACCTCGGTGTGTAGTCGGTTACTGTGTGAGATCGGGAGACCGGGGATGGAGGATGATCAGCTGGTTACTTTATGCACTTGTCTTATTTTAATTATGCAGAACTGATCCCATTGTTGTTTTGTAAGATCTGTGGTGATCCATTTGGGGATGGTGAACAGATTGTGACAGGTGATGCATTTGGTGAGCTTGGGGCGGTCATGGGAGAGTCACCACGCCGGATTAGTTATCACCGTCATGAGTCTTAGCTGTTGTTTTGTAGTTGCTAGCATTTGGATATTTCTTTTGTTGGATTTTGAGACAATGTAACTTTTATAATTCTCGTACTTTAATAAATGTGTTTGGGACTGTTGTTATTGATATTTACTAACCTCGGGCAACCGAGATGGTAACAGCCTTTCATGCTGGGGTAGTAATGGTAAGGTACCTTTGTATGAGGGGTGTTACAACATCCATTTGTTTAATATATGAGTGGAGTATTTTAATAAAATGGGTACATCATATGAAAATGGGGGAAATATATAATAATAACACTCATAAAAGATTTAGGAAATTATAATTTTTAGATTTATATCAGTTTTGTTTTATTTTAATTAAATGATTACAATTCAGAGTTTAGAAATAATTATATAATGATTAAAATATTACTCTCTCCCATCCAAACCAAAGGTAACACTTGCTTTTTGATACTATTCATGGTCGTAAAGAATATTTGATATTATTCTTAATCTATAAGACAAAATATAGTCATGTGAGATCTTGTTTGATTTATCGTGATGAATAAGAATATCAAATTTTTATAACTTTTAATAATGTGTAACTAAATATATTCACCTTGTAAAACGTGCCACGACAAGTGTGATAAAACAACTGTTACCTTTGGTTTGGATGAGAGGGAGTATACAAAAGAAAAAAAAGTAATGAAAGAAAGACTTGTTTCCATATTTAGTTAGATTCCTTTTGAAGGAAAAACATTTGAGATTTTTTAATCTCTTAGGCCTATTGTTTCTGGCTTATTTTCAGCTCACTTCAATTCAACTCAGCTCTATTCAGTTCAGTTCAGTTCAGTTCAGCTCAGCTCCATTCAATTCAGCTCAGCTCACTTCAGTTCAGCTTCACTAAATTCAGCCAATTTCAATTTTGTGAATCTTAAACTTAATAGTTTTTATTAATATTATTATTATTATTAATATTATTATTATTATTAATATTATTATTATTATTATTATTATTATTATTATTATTATTATTATTATTATTATTATTATTATTATTATTATTATTATTATTATTATTATTATTATTATTATTATTATTATTATTATTATTATTATTATTATTATTATTATTATTATTATCATCATCATCGTTGTTATCATCATTGTTATTATCATTGTTATTATTATTATTATTATTATTATTATTATTATTATTATTATTATTATTATTATTATTATTATTATTATTATTATTATTATTATTATTATTATTATTATTATCATAATTAATTTATTATTGATTAATCATTCCCATTATTGTTATTATTATGAATATTATGGTTATTAAAATCAATAATATTCATATTAATATAATTAATACTATTACTATTATTACTATTAATATTGTTCCGGGTGTAATTCCAGAGCAGTATTGTTTTACCACGTAAGCTTGGTGAATGGATGTCTTTCCTTGTTTTGACTCTTCCTCTCGGTCTCTCCTGAAACGATGAACAAACTGAGGGCTCGGTTTTGCACCGAGCGTACTCACTCCGACGCTCAAGTCAGTGAACTTAAAGGGATTAAGTGGTGTGTTACTTGACAAAGTATATTGTAGAGACAAAAGAGAGTTTATACCAGATGAATAGTGAGTTTTTAGGTTAGATTGTGGATCCTTTTCTCGTTGAGAGAAGTGGAATATTTATAGACTTTCACCTTTTGTCACATAGTGGCCAAGTGGCCAAGTGGTTAGCAGGTGGAAAGACTGATCTACCCACGGCCGAGGGACCCATGGCAGGCCGGCGGGCCCTGTTAACTCCGTGCCGAGGGGTCTTGGATGTGAGTACGCGGATGTGTCTCCCGGCTAACTGATTGACCAGCCGAGACCTAAGTGACAGGCCGACAGGCTGCGTCGGTTAGGCTGTCCAAGGTGTTGACTTGCTGTGGATATCTTTGACCTTGTTCAATATGTTGATTCGGTTAGCGGGTGCAGAATATGCCCCGTCAATTTGCCCCCAGCGTAGTATATGCCGTGGTATGGACCTTCGATGAATGTTTGAGCGTATTCTGCGCAAGTAAAATTTTCTGCCCCGGCTTCTTCTACCTCGGCTTGGTTACTCGCTTAGGCCGTCCGTATCCCCCTCCACATGGATGTGTAAAGGGCATCAAATGTGGAAAAGAAAATGGCGCCGGCCGAGACCGAGGTTGTGAGTGCCGTGTGCTTTTGATTGCCCCAGTAGGTCTTTGCTTTGCCAAGCTTGGTTGCGTCGGCGGGCCGTTTGGCAAGTAGATACCAAGGAGCGTGTTGAAGAAGGTACGTCGATTGGTATTCTCAAGGAGCGTGTTGAGGAAGTTTTGTAAATCGTTTGTCGATTGACATTCCGTGGCTGCATGCTTGACATGTGTCTCGTCGTTGATTGGTTGACGCTTCATGGGCTTTGCCCTGATTGGTCGGATTGAGTGGGCTTTGCCCTATAAATAGGAGAGTTAGCCCCTGAATTTGGCCTTCCAAATTCATTCTCTCAAAAAATTTTCTTCTTCTTGCTTAGTTTTCTTTGTCGAAACTTCTCTCTAGTCTTCGAAGCGTTACTCGGCGTAACACTCTTCCCAAGGTAAACAAACAAATTTTTCAACTTCTAATTGTTTTAAGTTTTTGTTGTGAATATGTCTTCTGCTGATGTCAGACCTAGTAATCCTGCGCCGGGGGGTTCCCCGTCGCGTCTTGATGAAGAGGAGGCACTAGCCGCCATCCCGATAAGGTCCGGGGGCCCTAGGTCTCCTTCTCCTGAAGTTGATCCAAAAGTTCTGGAGGATTGGGAGGATGATGATGATGTTGATAATGACGGTGATGATGAGGAAAGGGCTCATCCTGATGACGAGAGGCCGTACATCCTGGATCACGGCGACGCCTATAAGATCGGCCCTGACCGTGCTTGGACCCACAAGTTTGCCAGTTGTTCTGGTCCTGACTTCTTCGAACATCATTTCTCCTTTGGAAGGGAGTATATGATTGTTATTCCCAAAGAGGGTCAGGCTGTCTGTTGCCCTCCTCCGGGTTGTATCGGCGTGTACATGAGACACCTGGAGTATGGGCTCCAGTTTCCTCTCAATGTATACGTTGCTACCATTATTAAAGCAATGAACGTCGCTGTGGCACAGCTGCATCCGTTGGCCGTTAGGACGATCATTGGTTTTGTGTGGCTATGCCAGTTCAAGGGGGAGATTCCAACGGTGTACCTATTCCGCCGACTTCATCACCTTCGACTGAACGTCGCCGGTGGCAGGGGGTGGTATAGCGTACAGACCGAGCCAGGTTATCTCACCGTCTCCAAGCTCACTTCCTGCAAGGGCTGGAAGAAACGGTGGGTATATGTTGAGGTTCCAGGGGATTATCCACTGCCTCGGTCCTTCCAACACCAAGTCAATTTGCGGTGCGAGAGCAAAGGGGAGCGTGAGAAATATGTCTCCCGGAGCAAGCTTAAGATGGACGCCTTGAAGGTCTCTCTTAATGCGGACGAACGGCGGGCAATGAAGTTATTTGAGACGGAGAAGGATGGGTCGCCGAAGGGATGGATGCCCCCGACGCAGATCATTCTTCAAGATGAGCCGCTCTACCACGTCGGCCTCATACCGGCCCTAGCACAGGGTGAGTGGGGTCGGTGTGAGGCCCACCTCTGCTTTTAATATTTCTATTTTTTGAACTTTGATTTATTTCTTTTGTTTAACTCTTGCTTCGTTTCTTTTACAGACCGTTTTGGCCCGGATCTGTCTGAGGAAATCCTCTTGAAGATGGGACTTGACAAAGACAAGAACGTTGTTGAGATGCATCCGAAAGCCGTCTGGCGCGTGATCGCAGACCGGCGCCAAACGACCTTATGGACCAGGCGATTGAAGGGCCTAGATACGACGGCGGCCCGAGCGAAGGTTCTTTGGTAACATACCGCGCCGAACGCGAAAAACAAAGTCTTCGACGGCGACGGCGTCAACATCAGTTCCACCTCCAATCCCTTCAGTTCAAAAGGAGACGGTGGAGATCGTCGATATTACCGAGGAGGAGGTCACCTTGGCAGTGGAATCTCCTCTCTTCCGCAAGAGGAAAGAGACTACTGCTGCCGCTGCTTTGTCGGCGCTTTGCTTTCGCTTCTCTTGCTACCGAGGCCGGCAAAGAAATGGGTCCTCCGGCCAAGAAGGCCAAGCCTGGTATAGATCTATCCTGTGGCTCGGACTTAGCCGGTTCATTCGGCGTTCCGATGACAGCTCTCGGTATGTCCATGAATGTTGACATGGATGCTTTGATTGAATTTTTTGTAGATCAACCGCCGCCGTCTACCGGACACACTGTTGAACGGCGTCCAGAGAAGCGACCTGCGCAGACGGGTGGTAAAGATGCCACCGTCGTCTCCTCCTTCCCGAAGCCTACCCCTGCCCAGATTAGGTCGGAGGGCCTAAGTTTGTCCAGGATGCTGGCGAAGTGGGCTGATGTGGCCGGTGCTCATATTATGGAGCAAGAAAAGGTCATGGCTGAGGTTGCCACACGGCTTGATCGGCTCAGGCTTGAGCTCGCTGCTGCGAAGAAGGAAGCTGAGGGGGCCAAGGCTGAGGCTGAAAAGGCGGTCCGTGCTGAGCGAAAACTTAGGGAGGACGCTGAAAAGGCGGTCCTTGCTGAGAGAGCTAAGGTTGAGGCCGCGGAGGCTGATGCCGCTAAGCGGCTGGAGGAGCGTGACCACCTCCAGGCTGTCGTCGACTTCACTGCCAAGAAGAGGGACGAATGGAAGTCTATGTTTAACGCCCAGGGGAAGGTGGTTCGGAATACGAGGGCTATCATCGCCCAGAGGGAGTTGGACATTGAGAAGCTCCAAAGCGTCATTCTTCTAACATGTGCGCCCAATACCGGGACCTGGCCGAAGAAGCCGCCAGGGAAGTGATAGGGGAGCTCTTTCTTGATGGCTCCTTTCCGTGGCAAAAATTTGACGAACTGCTTGATGACAAGCTTGATGCTAAGGAGAAGGGCGCGGAGGCGAAGGCCGCTGAGGAGGCAAGGGTGAAGAAGGAGGAAGAGGAGGCCGCGGAGAAGGCGACCCATGCTGAGAAGGCGAAGGCGACCAAGGAGGAAGCTGAGAGAATGAGGGCAGCTGAGGCTGCTGAGGCTGAAGCTGCCAAGACAGTTTCTGGGTCGCCTACCAAAGATGATGCTGCTGACGTCGCCGATGGCGAGCAGCAACAGGCATAGGGAGACGGGCGGTTGTCACCAGGTTCACCCGGCATCTCGGATAGCTTCAGCTGTTCGGGGGCCAATTATTAAGCCTTTCCTCCCTGCCATCTTTTGGCGCTTCAAATGATATGTCTGTAACCTTTTGTTCTTCTTTTCCTTGTTTTTTGTAAAATTTTGGTAGGTTGTGTTTTGGCTTATCCCTATGGGGACGGCCGTCGTCTGTATTCTCCTTACTTGTAATCATTTGCAATAAAGCTTGTTTATTGGCCCTCGGCTTGGCCGGGGCTTTGATCACAATCCTTCACTTGTCTTCTTACGTTATTAATTGAGCGCTTTTTTCGTTTTTACCTTAGGCCTGGCCGAGGCAGTTAGAATGCGTATCTCAACTGTGAACATGTTAGCGTATCGACCGTTGTGTCCCCTGCCAGGCCTTCGGTTGGCCGAGGCGGCTAGAGGTTACGGCTCGACAGCGTTCGTATCTGTAGACATATTGATCGCTTCCTCTGCCAGGCCTTCGGTTGGCCGAGGCGGCTAGAATTGCGTCTCAACTGTACTTATACGTTCCTAAGGCATGTTGGTCGCTTTCGAGTATCAATCTATTGCACTGTAGTAGTGGCTAGTGGCGTCTACTTCTTGGGGTGACTGCCCGACTTGGGCCGTGGCGTCTACCTCGATATGACTACGGAGGGGATAAACACTTTGATGGAAATCTTGGATGATTTTTCAATAAATATAAACACGCGTTGGGGTGCCAACAACAGTTTTTGGACACCTCCGCCGCTATACAAAGTATTTCCTGAGGTTGTCAGTGTTCCAATGGCTCATCAAAGGCACACCCTCCATATCTGTCAGCCGGTATGTACCCGGCCTCATTTCTTCAACCACTTTGTAAGGACCCTCCCAGTTGGCCGTCAATTTACCATGAATGTTCCCTTTGTTGGTGGCGGCCGACTTTCTTAGGACTAGATCCCCTACTTTTAAGTCCCTTTTGTGGATTCTTCGGTTGTAGGCTCTTCTCATTTGGTTTTGGTATCTTTGCCAAGTTGAGGCGTCTTTGTATCTCGGCTTTCTTCGACCAGGTCTAGGGAGGTTCTCGGACCTTCCTCATTTTCAACCGGGTTAAAGGTGGCCGTTCGAATGTCGCACCATTGCTTCAATTAGCGGGATCGCCGGACCCGTAGACTAAGTGGAATGGATCTGTACCCGTTGCTTTTTCTCCGTGGTCCGGAGGGACCACAGGATGCCGGGTAGTTCATCGGCCCATCTTCCCTTTAGGTCTTCAACTTTCTTCTTCAAACCGTTGAGGATTGTTTTATTGGCTGCCTCCGCTTTGTCCGTTGCTCGTGGGTGGCGGACGGAGGAGTATGCAAATTTGATACCAAGTTCCTCCAACCAGTTCATTATTGTGTCATTCCAAAACTCTCGGCCGTGGTCAAATACCATGACTTGGGGTAACCCAAAACGAGTTATGACATTTTCCCAGTTACCTTTCTTACGGCCGCCGTAGTCTTGAAGGTACCGCTACGACTTCAACCCATTTGGTGAAGTAGTCAACGGCGACAATCAAGTACTTTCTTCCTCCGGATGCCGTTGGAAATGGCCCTAGTAGATCCATCCCCCACTGTGCAAAAGGAAGGGGACTAAGTACCTGCCGCAGTGTCGGGAAGGTGCATGTATCACTGGAGCATGCATTTGACAATTGTTGCACTTTTTGGTTTTGGCTCTGGAATCCTCAAGCATGGTGGGCCAGAAGTAGCCGGCTCGGAGAGCTTTGTGGGCTAGTGTTCTTGCCCCCATGTGATGACCACAGATGCCTTCGTGAATTTCCGTCGATATTAGCTCCGTCGTCGGGGCCGACACATTTCAAGAGTGGCCTTATCACGGACCTCCTGTATAATTCTCCTTCAAACACCAAGTACCTTGCTGCGATCCTCTTTATCTTCTGTGAGAGACTGCGGTCCTCCGGTAACTCATTCATCAGTTTGTACTTCATTATCGGAGTCATCCACGTTGTCTCGGCCTCTATGTCGCCCACCATGCCGACGGTTTCAATAATACTTTTATCATTCTTGATGTCCACCAGCACGGTTCGACTGACATTCTTGATGGTTGAACTGGCAAGCTTGAGAGAGCGTCGGCTCGGTTGTTCTCAGACCTGGGAATGCATTGTATCCGGAAAGATTTTAATTTTGAAGTGTCAGCTCTTACCCTTTCCAGGTATCTTACCATCCCGTCGTCTCGAGTCTCGTACTCTCCTCTGATTTGATTAGCCACTAAGAGTGAATCTGTTTTCAAAATGATGTGTTCCGCCCCGGCAGCTCTAGCTAGCTCGACTCCAGTTATCACCGCCTCGTATTCGGATTCGTTGTTTGAGGCCGAGAAGGTAAATTTCAAGGCGTACTCAAACTCATCCCCGTTTGGGCTGATGATAAGTATGTCGGCTCCTGAGCTGTTCGCCGTGGAAGACCCGTCGGTGTATACTTCCCATACTCCGGGGTTTGGCTCTTCTTGGTATGTGCACTCGGCCCGGAAGTCTGCAAGTGCCTGTCCCTTTATCGAGGGCCTCGACTTGTATTGAATGCCGAAGCCGGATAGCTCTACTGCCCATTTGATGAGCCTACCGGATTGCTCAAATTTTTCCAATGCTTTCTCCAATGGTTGGTCGGTTAAGACCGTCACGGGATGTGCGTCAAAGTAAGGTTTCAGTTTCCTTGCGGCAACGACGACAGCAAAGGCTGCTTTTTCAATCAGTGGGTAATTTCTTTCGGCGGGCAACAATGTATGGCTGACAAAGTAGATTGGGTGTTGCTGTTTGTCTTCTTCTCTGATGATCACGGCACTGACCGTGGCCGAGGTGACTGCTATGTATAGATACAGCGTCTCCCCCAGCATCGGCCTGGACAGGGTTGGGAGAGTTTGAAGATGAGCTTTCAGTTGCCTGAAAGCTGTGCTCTGTTCCTCCCCCCAGCTGAAGTCTTTATTTCCCTTCAACACTTTGAAGAATGGGGTGCTCTTGTCGGCTGACCGAGAGATGAAACGGGCGAGAGCCGCCATCCTCCCGGTCAACATCATAACCTCTTTTCGATTCCTCGGCTCCGGCAGGTCCAGTATTGCTTGGACTTTTTCTGGATTGGCATCAATTCCCCTGGCGCTGACAAGCACGCCGAGGAACTTACCTGACCGGACACCGAAGTTGCATTTCATTGGGTTAAGTTTCATCTTGTATTTCCTTAGTGAACAAAATGTCTCGTGTAAATCGGCTAAGTGCTCGCTGTCAGACTTGCTTTTTACAATAGCATCGTCGACGTAAGCCTCAATGTTTCGCCCTTTTTGATTTTGGAACACTTTGTCCACCAGTCTTGTGTAAGTTGCGCCGGCGTTCTTCAAACCGAACGGCATCATTTTATACATGTATGTGCCGTTACCGGTGATGAATGCGCATTTAGGCATGTCTTCTTCGCCCATGAATACCTGATGATACCCTGAGAAGGCGTCCAGCAGGCTCAGCATTGTGTAGCCTACCGTGGCGTCGATTAAACTATCTATTCGAGGCAAGGGATAGCAATCTTTGGGGCACGCTTTATTAAGATTGGTAAAATCTACACACATCCTCCACGCCCCCGATGATTTCTTCACCATTACAACATTAGCTAACCACTCAGGATAAGTACAAGGCATGATAAAGCCCGCCGCTAGTAATTTATCTACCTCGGCTTTGATGGCCTCATCCTTCTCGGCTGAGGAGTTCCTCATCTTCTGCTTGACAGGGCGAGCGGTGGAGAGTACGTTCAGCTTGTGAACAATTACCTCCCGGCTCACGCCTGGCATCTCGGCTGCTGAGTAAGCGGAGACGTCTTTGTTCTTCCTCGGCGGGTCTAGGAGAGCGGCCGTGAATTTTGGCTCCCGAGGTTGACACCGAGCGATTCACGGTGCGCCCGGGTCAATTTCCACTTCTTCGGTCTCCGCTCCTTCGACCATGCCGACAATGGCATCCATGAGGTCGCCCTCCCGTTGTAAGGATGGGCTTTTCCCCTTCTCTGACTTCTTCGCCACTTTGAGGGATTGCATGTTGCACCTTCTGGCGAGATATTTGGACGTTGACTACTTCATCTTTTTCGTCCTTTGAGACGAGCTTATGCGCTTCCCCCGGTCCGAGACATACATCGGTGTCGGGGCCCGATGGACATTCTTTGCATCGGCCTCGCTCAGAGTGACTCGGCCTATCAGGACGTTGTAGGCGGACGAGCCGTCAATGACCACGAACTCAGATAGGACGTTCTTAGCCGCATTCCCCTCGCCGAACATCACCGGCAGTCTGATTGACCCCAGGGGTACCAGGCCGGCCCCGGAAAAACTGTACAATGGATTGGTGCAGGGGCTCAAGTCCTCAATATTTAGACCGAGATTGAGAAAGCACTCCCTGAACATAATGTTCGTGTAGGCTCCTGTGTCAATCAGGCACCTCTTGACCAGGTGGTTGGCTATGTCCAAGTGGACTACAAGTGGGTCGCTGTGCGGGGCGATGACTCCCTCGTAGTCCTTCTTCCCAATAGTCATATCGGGGATGTTGGAAGCGGGGATCGTTGTTTTGGGCACAAAGTTGATGGCCTGATATAGCTCGTTCAGGTGTTGTTTGTGCCCATGAGCGGACCCACCGTTCTCGTTGCCCCCGATGACAACATGGATTACTCCTATCCGTTCAAGACGGATTTTTTATTTGAGCCGCCGGTATTAGTCTTTTGGCCTCCGGCAACATATTTGCTGAGGCTCCCCTTCCGGATCAGCTCTTCAATGGCATTCTTCGAGATGCGGCGGTTGTCGATTAAGTGACCGGTGTGGCCGTGGTACTCAAGATCTTGCTCGTGTCACCGTCCCCCTCGCCTTGGGAGGCCTTTCCCACTTCTGACCCTCGTTCTTGCTCAGGGAGAAGACCTCGGCAGCAGATACGACCATGGGGGTGTGACCATTGTACCGCTTTTGGTAGTACGGTCCCGAACTCCCCCCGACGCCCGCCGAGTTCTGTTTCCTGGCGGATTTGTCAGACCGTGACCTATTATTGTCACGGCGTCCTTCATCCGGGTTGTCCTCCCGGAGGCTCTTACTCTCTGGGTGTCCGGCCTCGCTGTGGCCTACCCAGGTCTTGTGATAGTCCTCCACCTTTATGGCTTGGTCGGCCATCTTCCTGGTGGAGTCTAGGCTCAGGCCTCCGCACTTGATGAGCTCGTTCTTTAAGTCCCCTCTTGGGAGGCCTTTCATCAGTGCGAAGGCCGCCAGCTCGCTGTTCAGCTCACGAATCTGCTGAACCTTGGCATCGAACCTCTTTACATAACTTCGGAGAGACTCGCCCCCCTCCTGTCTGATAGTCAGGAGATCCGATGTCTCGACGGCCCTCCTCTTATTGCAACAATACTGGGCCAAAAATGTGTCCCTTAGGTCGGCATAACAGTATACCGACCCATCGGGTAGCCCCTTGTACCAACTTTGTGCCATCCCATGCAGAGTCGTTGGGAAGACTCGGCACCAAACCTCATCAGGTTGCTCCCATACCGACATGTAAGACTCGAAAGCCTCGGCATGGTCGGTTGGGTCGCTTTCTCCTTTGTATGATATGGGTGGCAACTTTAGCTTAGTCGGCACCGGGACCTCTAGGACATAGTCACTGAGGGGCTGTCTGACCACGTGTCAAACGACACGCGGCGATCGGCTCCTCGCATCCTTAGTCCGGCTCTTCTCCCCGTGGCGGGAAGGGCTTCTTCTCCGACTTTGGTGAGTCGGACTTCTTCTCCGACTCTGGTGAGTCGGACTTCTTCTCCGACTCTGGTGAGTCGGACTTCTTTCACTCCTCTGGGGCAGGCCTCGTTGGTGCCGCGGCGACGATGTCCTCCCGCGAGTGCGGGAAGGACTCGGGTGCCCACTGCACACTGGGTTCCCCGGCGTCTTGACATGGTCAGCTTCCTCCAATGCTCCGTTCAAGTTTCTCGGAGTCACTTTTTGGACCCTGGTCTCTGTGGGGTGCCGCCGCTCTTGTCGTCGTGACAGTGTGAGTCGGCGTGCTACCCATTAGGTCCAGGATTAGCTTTAGTTTAGCTGCATCAACCACATGTCCCATGACAGTGACTTGGTCGGTGGGCAGCGGTGTTTCCGGTATTATTGGCATCCCGAACGCCGGCTGAATTATTCGGCCGGTGGGGGACTGCCCAATCCCAGAATTGTGGACTGTATCATCCTGGCGAGAATTCGGTTTAACGATCACAACTATTTCTTGTTGCTTTGACATTTTCTTAGCTTGTTGGGTGGGTTTTGTGTTTTTTTTTTGTAAGGGATTTGACTAGCTTCTAGTATCTTTTCCCCACAGACGGCGCCAATTGTTCCGGGTGTAATTCCAGAGCAGTATTGTTTTACCACGTAAGCTTGGTGAATGGATGTCTTTCCTTGCTTTGACTCTTCCTCTCGGTCTCTCCTGAAACGATGAACAAACTGAGGGCTCGGCTTTGCACCGAGCGTACTCACTCCGACGCTCAAGTCAGTGAACTTAAAGGGATTAAGTGGTGTGTTACTTGAAAAAGTATATTGTAGAGAGATAAGGGAGTTTATCCCAGATGAATAGTGAGTTTTTAGGTTAGATTGTGGATCCTTTTCTCGTTGAGAGAAGTGGAGTATTTATAGACTTTCACCTTTTGTCACGTAGTGGCCAAGTGGCCAAGTGGTTAGCAGGTGGAAAGACTGATCTACCCTCGGTCGAGGGACCCATGGCAGGCCGGCGGGCCCTGTTGATTCCGTGCCGAGGGGTCTTGGATGTGAGTACGCGGATGTGTCTCCCGGCTGACTGATTGACCAGCCGAGACCTAAGTGACAGGCCGACAGCTGCGTGGTTAAATTTGTCAAGGTGTTGACTTGCTGTGGATATCTTTGACCTTGCTCAATATGTTGACTCGGTCAGCGGGTGCAGAATATGCCCCATCAAATATGAATATTAATTATTGATAATATTATTAATAACATTGTTAATTTTAATATTACTATTATTAATACCTAATTATTTTTTCATATACTAACTTTACTCTTTCATATACACTTTTTCATAACGTTCTATCTTATACCCTTTTCACCTAAAACTGAACCAAGTGAACTCTTAAATCAATTTCCTTAAAACTTAGTCTAATTGTTCAAATGACTTAAAACTTACAAGATGGATTCTAATTTATCAAATAATAAATTAATTTACTTGTTATCAATTTAATATTATTTGTTGAGTTTTAATTAATCAACCAATTTTATTTATTTGTTAAAGATGAAATTAGGGTCTGACAATTTTTATTTATCTAATTAATTAAACTAGGTTTGTTGGTGCTTCATGATGGCTACCTAATCAGTCAAATTAGGATGATAAACGACTAGAGTTTGAACATCAATCTAGCAAATCGGTGCTCCATTATTTCACCTAATTAGATTGATGGTGAACCGTGGCTCATGGTGGCTACCTAGTTAATCATTCAAATTATTATTATTATTATTATTATTATTATTATTATTATTATTATTATTATTATTATTATTATTATTATTATTATTTTTATTTTTATTTTTTTTTAGAAGGATGCGCGCAACTTTCATTGAAAGAAAAATAAAAGTTTACATGGAATTGGTGGGGAGCCGAGAGACAATCTGGGCTCCCACACCCTTAGCAATAGCAAAGCTAAGTCTAGTAAAAATGTAAGCGGCCACCCGAGCTCCCGCATCCTGAGACACCTAGAATTTCTGGATTCGCTTGAGTAAGGCAACAGCATCCGAACCCAGCTCCCCAAGTGAAGAGAAATAGAAAGGAAGGAAACCATAACCCGCTACCGCGCACAAATCCCCATACTTAGCACACTTTCGCCGAGCGAAGATCGGCGACAACCCGCCCCCGGCACAAAATCCGTCATCCCAGTCTGAGTCAAAGGAGAAGAACATGTCAAGTCGACGCACACATCACGCCCCCTGTCCCAAGAATAAAGCAATAAATCCGCAGGACGAAGAGAGCCACCATGTCATCAACCAAACCGATATCAACCTCCTTTCCCGCAGTAATACCAGATCTATAGCAGATGTCAAAAAGAGTGTCCCGGACAAGGTTATGCCGATGTTTAACGCCCACGGTACCAGTACAAGAAACAACGTGATCCCCAAAAACATCCTCAGCAAAAACCCGAGAGCAAGCAGGACATGGCCTAGATACCGTGAATAACGGAACACCCAGACGATACCCAAGCACACTACGGTAAGTCCTCCCGTTCATAGTCTGACCCAACCCCGAAATAGGAACCGCACGTAACCAATTAGAGGAGTGAGAACCCTACTCAGACTGCCATAAAGCAATTATTATTATTATTATTATTATTATTATTATTATTATTATTATTATTATTATTATTATTATTATTATTATTATTATTATTATTATTATTATTATTATTATTATTATTATATTTAGTATTAATATTAATATTAATACTAAAATTATTTCAGTTCAATTCAGCTCCAATCAGCTTCGTTCAGTTCAGCTCTATTCAGTTCAGTTCAGCTCAGCTCCATTAGTTCAGTTTAGTTCAATTCAGTTCGGCTCAGCTCCATTCAGTTCAGTTCAGCTCAGTTCAGTTCAGCTTAGTTCAGTTTAGCTCTAAAAAGTCAGAAAGAACATGGCCTTAGTATATAGGAGGATTGAGCATTTGGAGGAATTTTTTTTCGGAAAATTCACGTGGTACCCCTAAACTTTGCCATTTTGCACGTGGTATCCAACTCTTTAAGTTTGTGTAAATGGTACCCTTAAACTTTGATTTTCAAGTAGGAAGTGTCATTTTTATCGTTCTTAATTTTTTCACTTGAGCATAAATCGTAGACCAGAAATCGGAATTGGCCTTTTTTTTTCCAAAATCGATTATCTTTTTTAGATCTACAATTTTATAAACCGAAAACGGTCATTCGGAAATTTAATATCGAAATTATGGTCGATTTAAGATTCTCGGGAAAAAAACCTAGAAAATGCCAATTGACAATTTTTTATTTTTATCTCAAATCATAGATTATGATAAGAGAATCATTTTAGAACAAAAAAAAATTGTCGATTCCAAATTTTGATGTAGGAGTTACGCTCAATTAATTTTTTTTATAGCGACAAAAATGGCATATTGTGCATGAAAATGAAATGTGGAGGGTATAATGTATACAAACTTAAAATATTGGGTACCATGTGAAAAGTGATAATGTTAAGATATCCTATTCTCTTAGTATGTAGGGGGATAGGAGGATTAGCGTTTTTTTAATTATGAACTTTTATATTAGAGTATATCTGATCAAATGCTTTCAGTCACATAAAAGCGAATTCATTTTTGAAATAATGGTCAAAAATAAAATATTTGTCGTTTTGGGTCGGTTTTGAAAATATTTGTCAAAATGGTGTCCACGTAGGCTCGGGATTTCTGGACCTAAAACACGCCACTACCAATGACGTGTTTATAATGGGTAGGGAAAGAAACTTCATTAAAAAATGGACTAAAACAAACACGCCATTGGGAATGGCGGGTTTTGGAAGAGAAACACGCCATCCCCTATGGCGTGTCTTATGTAGGTTTTTTTTTTTTTTTTTTTTTTTTTTTTTTTTTTTTTTTTTTTTTTTTTTTTAAGTTCAGTCAGTTGAGGAAAAAAATTGTTGTAAAGACACGCCACTACTAATGGCGTGTTTCCTTCACAAAACACACAATTAGTAGTGGCGTGTTTCAGGTCTAGAAATCCCGAGCCTACGTGGACACCATTTTGACAAATATTTTCAAAACCGACCCAAAACGACAAATATTTTATTTTTGACCATTATTTCAAAAATGGACTCCATAAAAGCATAATCGCATCCTTCACATCATATTTTTTATTTTTTATTTTTTTGCGCTAGATCTTATTTTAAGAGCCTTTACTCACACTTTTCTTAACCTCTTTTCATTTCCACCCTCTACACCAATTAGAGCTGGAAAGTGGGCCGGTTCAGCAAAAGTTGGGCCGAGCTGAAACCGGTCTGGGTTAGGGGTTGGGAGCCCGAGCTGGGGATTTGGTGGCCCTGAACAGGCTCGGTTGGTAAAAAAGGGTAGTAAGCCATGCAAGTTGGGTGGTGTGGGTTGAGAATTTGTGAGCCCGAGCCCGGCCAGATTGGAGGACGGGTTGGTCGGGCTAGCAAGCTAGCGGAGAAGTTGGCGTGGTTAGCGGGTTGAGTTAGTGTAGGCTGGGTTGACCCGTACATATGTCCAACACTAATATCAATCGATTGTATAAGCTGTCAAAAATTAAGATGATTTTAAAGAAGAATTGACAATTTGATCACAAACTAGTCTAGTCCAACTGTCCAAGAGTCTAAAAGATGGGCCCTAAAAGATGTCACCGATTTGTCATTTTCCATTTATAAACTGGGTTACTGGCTTAACTGCTATGGTCTACTGCTCTTAACATTGTACAGAGTAGAGATACTGACAGTCCATGCTCAGTTGCTCACCACTTCACCAGTCTGATAATTACTTGCCTATTTTTACATTTACTTGGCAATAGGTCTTGGTATAGACGGGTGGGGCGTATTGACGAGTAAAGATCTCTAATGAAATGGGTAGGGGGACAAGGTGTGGGCACCCCATGTGCTTCCCACTTTATGGCAAATGGGTATTTTGTGAGGAGAATTGGTATCCGTCTATACGTATAGGCGGATAGTCTCCGACTCTCCGTCTATAATGAGAATTTGTGTTTACTTGGAGGAGAGTTTCTCTCCATTTCCTAAAAAGAAATGGAGAAGCCATTTTCTTTCAGCGGTCTAAATCGTATTCTGGCATTATCGAACGGCTCAAAATTTATGGGTAAAAATAAAGGGATAATGAGATTTGGTGAGAAAAATATTATTAAATGAGTTTAAAAGAGGAAATGGAGAAAAAGAAATGGAGAGGATCCATTTCCATTTACTTGTACTATTACTACCATTCAATTTAATATCTTCTTAATTTCTCATTTGTCTTCTTTACTTCTTAACTTACTTCTAGCATACCTCTACTCTTGTTTAGGTTCTAGCTACATCAAAATAAAGCGCATTTAGGCTAGGCTAGGCTAAGATACTATTGTTTCATTGTTTGGTTTATATACTTTTCCTATCTCGGCCAATAGTTTACAATTATTTTATACACAATTATTCGGGTAAGTAGAGAGAAATGTGTATAGTTATTAAAAAATAAAAAATAACTTAAAATGAGGAGGAAATGTAATGGTCTCCACCCACGTTGATTGATTTATTTACTACTTCCTCCACATTTCTATGTTCTTCTCATTTCATTATAATATTAATCACATACGGAGTATAATGGAGAAATGAGAAAAATATTAAAATATGAAGGGAGTAGAAAAGAAAAGTCTAAAATATTGACTGAAACATCAAAAAAGAAAAAGAAAAGAATAAACTATTAACCGAATAACCGGGATAGATGGAGTAACATATTTATTCCAATTCATTTAAATTGGAAAAATAGTGTAGGAGTATATGTTACTCCGTAGTTGATTTGTCTACAATAGAAATTAAAATTTCTCGTTTAGTTTCTCTAGGTAAGTACTAATTCGTGTGAAACTCTAATTTCTATATTCAGTAATTAAAATAATTTATATGAAATGTAATATGCTTAGGAAGCCATATCATAGGAATGACTTTCTCGATTCATAGGTATAATACAAAATCTCATTTAAGAATGTCTTAACTTTAAGCGAGACTTTTTCCATGGTAGATGAATATCGTTCATTTATATATCAACAACTATTTTATTTTATAAATTTAAAAGACTAAGAAAAAAAATGAAAATAATGTGAATATGAGTGGAGTATGGACCATGGAGTGTACAAAAGTACGTAATAATAGCAATCGACAATAGTATATTGTGTAAGAGAGGTAAACTAACAATGCTACCAAGAATCGAGACGCATGCAAAAGACCTCATCATTTTGTCCTCCTCCCTTCCACGCAATAAACTCTGTCTTCTATCTCTCTATTTCCACACTTTCTTTTTGTTACTCCTCTCACTCCTATTCACTCCTATTCCAAATAACCGTTCCATTGTAAAAATGTCACAAGAATTAAGAAAGTGAGTTTAGACCACACAAAACGGACAATGTGACAGTTATGTGAATAGACGGAAATTGAATTGAATTTGGACCACACAACACTTACTAAAAATGGACACTGGGACATTATTGTGAATAGACGGAAATGGACAATGAGACAGTTATCTGGAATAGGAGGGAGTATAATTTACGCTTTTTTGATAGTAGATAAACTAATTCAAGTGAGTAGTGAGTATTGGGTATAGGTACAGACGTACCGTGGTGGAGCCAAGAGAGACTAGCAGGGCCATCGCCCTTGGTAGACAAAAATTTCGTAGTTTTTAGTTAAATTTTTTTGAAATTTTTTCGAGTGTACCTTATAAAATTACTCATTTGCCCCCTCCTAAAATTTTTCGTCTTTCTTAAGTTCAAATCCTGGCTTCGCCACTAACTGGGTAGGAAATAATTGTAAACTTATTCCTCTCTGTTTATCTTAATAATCGTGTATGAAGCGATTGTAAACTATTGAGCAAGACGAAGGGAGTATTTCACTTACTTTTCTTATGTTTCTAGTGATTTCCATTTTTACCCCTAGTAATTTATTTCTTTTTATTTACCTCTTTAGCCATCTTGTCGATCTAACCTTTTGCCATGCCCTAGGTAACTATATCATCAGTCGAATGTACTATATCTATGGATGTTTTCTTGCTGTTTTGGTAACTAAATTGACATGAAAGTTCTGACGCAGGCCACATTGTTTCATTTATTTGGAGCATGAGACATTGTTTTTAATGTACTCTTGAGCATATTCTCAAGTTTTGTACGATTTATATAGCCATATAGGTATGGTCCAATTTTGAATATATGTCTTGGGAATTTTACTTGATTTGTACGTTTAATATTTTATGATGGACTAAACTTTATGGGCTATTAAAAAGAGTTAGTCCAATTATTTTTGTGAATTGTTAATTCGTTATTGTATTTGCTAAATAAAGTTTTATCGAATGCCTTATAAAATTTGAGTTTGTCACTCTTAGGTGGTTAATCTGATATTATATGTTGTTCAGGTTTGTATACTCGAGACTATATTTAGTGCGCACCAAATACATCAACTATGTGTTCCTTTGCGATGGAAAAAAAAAAGTTAGATCACATGCTGTTTACATTAACATTATTTTAGATGGACTAAACTTCATGGAGTAATAAAATAGTTAATTCGATCATCCCTGTGAATCGTCACATATTTGCTAAGAAAGTTTGATGGCATGCCTTATAGATTTTGAGCTTGTCACTATCCTCAGTTGGTTGATCTGATATACGTGGTTTACAGACTATTATGCATGGTCGAGATTTTACTTAGTGTACACTAAAGATAGCGACTGTGTGCAGTGGTTGATCTCAAGTTTTTAGTTAAATTTTCGAAAAAAGTTCAAATTTATCTTATATATGAAATTTCACGTTTGCCTCCGCTGAAATTTTTCGCCCCCCTAACGGGAAATCCTGGCTTTGCCACTAACTGTGTGTTCCTTCATGATCCAAAAAAAAAAAAAGTTTGATTGCATGTTTTCATTAGTTTATGAGTTAGATTAATAAGGTGATAGGTCAAACAGACAAGACACGTGTATTATGCATCAATGGTTAACTATTATCTCGATCAATATTGCATAAACAACTGTTATTTTTCGATTATTTTCCAGAATAAGACTAATATATTTTGTGGTTACAATTTTTTGTTAAAAAGATAACAAGGAACTTGAAATCACACAAAACATACACACCATGCATGTATGATGTATATACATCTCCCCCAACCAACCAAAGTAAAGATATGCATGCATGATAAACATGAATAAGTTTGCGTAAAATATATAAACATTGGACCAAACAAAAGTCCCCAACCTAAATAGCAATCAATAATCACTACAAATAAGTAATACTTTAAAACCTTTAGATTTAGATAACCAATAGTATCCAAAAACACACAAAGAAAGCAACCCAAATTAAAATTGCAAAATTAAACACAAACAAAATACACCAATCAAGTTAGAAAGCTTTGATGATACAAACTTTTGTCTGTGGTTGAACCCACTTAAAAAACCTTCAATACCATCTCTTGCATCTTTTACTTTGTCCCACCCTAAAAACATACAAAAGCACCAAACAAAACTTAACCTCCCCACATATATCACGTCGCCCTTCTCTTTCAAGCTTTCCTATCATGGCATTTTTGCAATTAAGACTTTATTCAAGGACAATCAAACCAACCTATATTTGTTTAAAGGACAATTATCGACGCGTTTTTGAGTTTTGTATGGGACGGTTTATGTATTCTGTCTATTGCAAATTTACAATGAGTTTAATTTGCATTATCTATTACGCGGTTACGTTTGACAAAAAATATGAATGACAGTGTTATACTAGCTAGTTCGTTTTATCTTTATTTTCCCTCTTATTTTCTGAGAACTAAAGTCAACTAGCTGGGCTAATAATTCAACTAACTGAATGAAGCTGTGTTGAACTGGAGTTGAAGTGAAACTTAATTTATGAAGAGATGAGTTGAACTGAATACAACTATACTGGACTGAGATGAACTGAAAAAAAGGCAAAAAAAAAGGCCTAAGTTATACCCCGTATTTCATAATTCAAGTACGGTCATAATTCGTTTTATCTTTATTTTAAATCGGTTTATCATTCAATTCAATTTATCTCGATTAATTAGATAATTTTTCAAAAAATTAAGCTAAATAAATACTCATTAGCCAAATTAAACCTACAATCTCATCATCTAACTTTCAAGTCTATCTAATTATGAAAATTAACAACTCTAAAAATTATGAAAACATTTTTCTTAATTTATTTTATCCTAATGTAGGGTTCATGACTTCATGCTAAGTGGACTTTGCATATTGTATAACCAAGTTGAAAACTTTAACCAACTTTATACACATTTCCTAACTTTCTCACACACCCACTTACACAAACACAAACCATATCACTTTATTTCCACTTCCTCTCTCTAAAATCAATGCAATGTTACAACACTCCATACTTTAGTGTTCAATTACTAGTAGTTTTTACTAGTGTAGAAGAAAAAAAATGCTTCTTATTATTACTACTAAAATTGCACATAATCTTTGCTTTAATTCCCTATTTCAAGCTATCAAATTTAAGGGTGGTAGTTAAAAATTAACTTAATTTTAATAAAGGTGAAAACTTTTTGGTTTTTACCTTAAGATCTTGATTACCCATCTTTTGTTTTCTTGTTTATGTTCAATTTCTCCAATATTTAAGTTTTTTTTTTTTTTTTTTTTAGAATTTTTAGTTGTTGGTTATGGAGTTTATGGTAAAAGATTGGATTTTTATCCATTTTTAGAGGTTTTAGATTGTTGGGTTGTGTTAGAATTGAGAAATATTTAGTGGGTATTGTTTGTTTTTTAGTATTTTCTTAGGTAAATTTCAACATTTTCACTGTTTCATGTTACCTATGGTGTGAATTCTTGAAGGTAAGAAAATAATTCACCCAAAAAAAGAGTAAAAAATACAAAAAATTGATTTTTTTGGTGGGTTTAGCTTAAATTATATAGTTTTTGTTGGAATTGTTGGGTTGCTGACCAAGTGTTTGAGGAATTGACTCTGAGAATTGTGGGGTTTGTTGAGGTTAAGAAGTGATTAAATGATGGCAATGTCCTGCAAGGATGGTAAAGGAGTTATGGATAATGGAAAGTATGTGAGGTATACACCTGAGCAGGTTGAAGCCCTTGAGAGGCTTTATCATGAATGCCCTAAACCGAGTTCCCTTCGTCGTCAGCAGCTCATTCGGGAATGCCCTATTCTCTCTAATATTGAGCCTAAACAAATTAAAGTCTGGTTTCAGAATAGAAGGTATACTTACTTTTGTCATGAATCCAACAATCTTATGGGTTTATGGATTACTTGAATTATTGTGTGTGTAGTATTTTACTATGAAATTATATGTTGTTCATGTGTGTTGTGATAAATCATACTCCCTCTGTCCCAAACTCCCAATTGTTTGTTTACATTTGATTAAAATACCCATCATAAAGAATTCAAAAGTTAAACAAATGAATGAGACGGAGGGAATAAGTACTATGATAGATTATGGTACTGCTAGATAATGCATTTGTCATGTTAGTTGGCTTGGGAAATTTCACATAATGCTGATACAATTCTATTTAAATTTGATATTACTTTAAAATTTTATGCCAAAGCGAGCGACTTCCCCTTTGTGCCCCCTCTCGCTCCACCACTGCTTAGGCCAAAATGTGGAATGTCCATGTGGTGAAATGTCTGTTTGGTGAAATGGAGTTGAAGAATGTGTTAATCTTGTTAATGTTTGACAAGGGTATATTGTTTATGGTTTGGTATGAGACAGATGTAGGGAGAAACAGAGAAAAGAGGCTTCCCGGCTACAAGCTGTGAATAGGAAGCTAACTGCAATGAACAAGCTTTTAATGGAGGAGAATGATAGATTGCAAAAGCAAGTTTCCCATCTTGTTTATGAGAATGGCTACTTTCGCCAGCAGACGCAAAAAGTATGCCTTTTTCTTATGATGAAGTTTGGTGTTAATTCCGATACTGATTAAAGTTCGATACTACCTTGGTTTCACCTTAATTTTCCGGTTTGATTTACGCTATCTCGGAGACGATAATACGACAATATATTAACCATATGCTGGTTTGTTTTGTATGTTGGTTGTTTTTGGTGTTAGGCTGGGATTGCTAGTAAAGATACAAGTTGTGAATCAGTGGTGACGAGTGGTCAACACCAATTGATAACACAACATCCTCCAAGAGATGCTAGTCCTGCAGGGTAAGTGGGGGAATAATTTGATTGTTGTGTCATTTTCAAAAGACATTGGTTTATGTGAACTTTGTTGGGGTGTGGCTGACGAGTTTGTGCTTTTTTTTTGTTCTCTTTCTTTTACTATCTTTCCCAGACTTTTGTCCATTGCAGAAGAAACTTTAGCAGAGTTTCTTTCAAAGGCTACTGGAACTGCTGTTGAGTGGGTCCAAATGCCTGGAATGAAGGTACTTAATTGCCCTTTTGATTCCTCTAATTAATAATTAATTGACTTATTGTGGTTAATTATCTTTTATTAATGGACTTAATAGTTTGTTAAAAACCTACGGGTTATGGGTAACTTCGATTCTTCACTCTTAGGGTTATACTCGTGCTTGACACGATAATTAAGGATATCATTATTGAAATTAAGCCATTAAGGGTATGGCTGTTGAATTTTGTACCTGACCCTTACCAATCACTATGAAGCATTGCCAAAAAGAGAAGCTTGCATGACAACACGGAGAAAGAGACTCTCTTTGGAGCATTTTGTATTATATGTATTGATTGGCCGAGTACAATCTGGTGCACTTGTGTCCGAGTTTGAGCAATATATGTCAAAACATGTGCCTTTAAATGGTTATGGAGACTATGATGAAATAGCTGGAGTTCTGTTGTAGATTTTTTGACTGGCAATAATGATGGAGTGCCTTACTAATCTGTCTGCTAATTTGTGTAGCCTGGTCCGGATTCCATTGGAATCGTTGCTATTTCTCATGGTTGCACTGGAGTGGCAGCACGAGCCTGCGGCCTGGTGGGTCTTGAACCTACCCGGGTACGTGTCTACTGTCTTCAGAGCTTCATATATTGGATTTTTTTTTTCCACTTCTTTCGAACTAGAATGACCTCTAAATTATCTGACAGGTAGCGGAAATCCTCAAGGATCGGCCATCGTGGTTTCGCGATTGCCGAGCCGTGGATGTGCTTAACGTGCTGCCCACTGCAAATGGTGGAACCATTGAGCTGCTTTACATGCAGGTTAGCTTGATGAGTTGACGATGTGAGTTTTGAATTTTTTTATTTTGATGGCTGCTAATATGTGTTGATTTTGTTGTCATCTTATTCGTTTTGTAGCTCTATGCCCCAACAACATTGGCACCTGCCCGTGATTTCTGGTTGCTCAGATATACTTCTGTTATGGAAGATGGTAGTTTGGTGGTAAGTAGTCTCTTATGGTATATTTGTCATTAAAGTTACCTAATATGGTTGTTTCTGCTAACTCCTATGGGTTTATGAATATGAATTAAGACTCAACTACTTTGTAATGTTTTCCATGCATAGGTGTGTGAACGATCACTTAACAATACTCAGAATGGTCCAAGCATGCCTGGTGTGCAGAACTTTGTTAGAGCAGAGATGCTACCAAGTGGGTATCTTATAAGGCCTTGTGAAGGAGGTGGTTCAATAATACACATTGTTGACCATATGGATCTTGAGGTAGAAGATATACATCTCTGAATTATTGATGATGATGATGATTCTACTTAATTCCGATGTTTACTGATTGGTCATATCATGCCTTATACAGCCTTGGAGTGTGCCGGAGGTTCTGCGTCCCTTGTATGAATCGTCAACTGTAGTAGCCCAGAAAACAACATTGGCGGTAAGTTCTCAAATCATGAATTAACGCGGCCAACAGCATCCAATTAATAACATTACCTTAGTGCCTCACGTGGTCAAGGGGTTGGATGTACGCAGCCTCACCTAAGTGTGTTACTAAGACAGCTAACATAAATATGTTGGTTTTCCGATGACTAATAATGGCAATTGCGTCGAAAATGGTATCAAATGATTGTTTCAAGAGAAAATACTTGCAACCCGTCTTGTGCGCCATTTTGCTCTATTTCGTCATAATCTCGAACTAAAGAATAGCGTTAGTGGCTCCATTGGAAGTGGAAACAAAATATGAAGTCTTCGTTGTTCATAGCAATAGGAGAAGTCTTCTTTTTTCGATTGGAAGTGGAAACAAAACAAATGTAGTCGTCATTGTTCATAGCAATAAGAGAAGTCTGGAGCTGAATTTTCTAATGGCTCCCGTATTGGTTTCATTCAGGCACTGCGTCAATTGAGACAGATTGCTCAGGAAATTTCCCAGCCAACAGTGACCAACTGGGGTAGGCGTCCTGCTGCTCTTCGCGCTCTAAGCCAGAGGTTGAGCAGGTAGGTTTATGCTTTAGTTTCGCCATCACTGTGAGTTTATTCTTTGGTTGCTTTCTTACTATCTGGATCTGATAATGTCATTTACCAGGGGTTTTAATGAGGCACTGAATGGGTTTAGTGATGAAGGATGGACAATGATTGGAAATGATGGCGTCGATGATGTCACTGTTCTTGTGAACTCATCACCCGACAAACTGATGACCCTGAACCTTACATATGCTAATGGATTTCCAACTGTGAGCAACACTGTTCTGTGTGCTAAAGCATCTATGCTTTTACAGGTAATTTCAATTTTGTTGGGAATGAAGTTATTGAAATTGTTCTAGACATGCTTTTATAATCTCTCTAGTCTCTCACTCTCTCCCCGCTCCCTCCTTTAAAAAGCCTGGTCAATTATAACAGTAATCTACAGTATCAACTCTTTGAAAGCTTGGATCTTTGTCAATTGTCAATTAGGAGCCTTTCTATTTGGTTTATAGTTTGCATTCCTTCTCGCTGAATGTTGTCCTATCTGGATTGAACTGTCTGAAAATGTGCCAACTGTTTGCGATTTCCGATGCAATGTGTGTTTGTATGCTCTCGTTAAATCTAAATCGTCAAAACATCAAAGTTTCGTGGTTGGACTCCACTGACATTGTTTACGATTTTCGACGCTGTGTATAATTGGATGTTGTTATCGAGCTTAGATTGTCAAAACTTCCAAGTACCTAGAGTGGAATCCACCGACAGTGGTTTGTATATAAGAAGTTGGTAGACAATTGTGTCTACTCGCTCAACTGTGGACAGCTGTATACATAGGTGAAGTTCTTGCAGTTCCGAAGAGTCGTAACAGAATGGATATGGTTTGTTAATCTTATGCTCATGGCTGAGAATGTCAGGATATAAAACTAAATTTCTAGAGTTTAGTCACAGAGGAATATGAAGATGATTTTTGTGACCGTGTCCCTAGTGCCTAGTCCTAGTGAACTTACTGAAGAAGGACCGAAGCAAATGAACTTACTGAAAAATTATACGGAGTATTATTGAAAAATTATTTAGATACGAAGACGGGACGATATCAAAGCAACAAAGGGAGTAAATAATACGGAGTATTAATGAAAAATTATTTACGTCGTTTGAGAACACAAAAGCTGTTTTCTTTCAATTTAGAGATGCATTTCCTGTGATTTTTCTCCCATAATGTTTTTTCCGCTTTCCTGTTGTCGCTTCACATACAGTCGTGTACTCGTGTCTATTCTAATTGTAAGTGGGATAATTTTCTTCTTGGAATACTTGTGACGACCAAGTGATAAAGCTTCAACTTTATTATAGATTTATTCGTACTTTCGTACCACAATAAAAATAATGTCTATTCTCTATTTAAGTTGGCACTAATTTACTCTCTTCATCTGCAGAATGTCCCCCCTGCTGTGCTTCTTAGGTTCCTGAGGGAACACAGATCAGAATGGGCCGACAACAATATTGATACATACTTAGCCGCTGCAACAAAAATTAGTCCCTGTAGCCTTCCTGGAATACGTGTTGGAGGCTTTGGTAATCAAGTTATTCTTCCATTGGCTCATACCATCGAGCACGAAGAGGTAAATATGTAATTCAAATTTTGTATCTGTAAATGCTTACATTTTCATCCTTGATTTTTACACTTTCCTTGTCATTAGCTCTTGGAGGTCATTAAGCTGGAAGGCGTGGTCAGCTGCCATGAAGATGCTATGATGCCACGAGACATGTTCTTGCTACAAGTATGTGCAATTGTTCTATATTACACTTTCTCTTTAACGCTAACATTTCATATTTGTTTCTTTGAAAACTTCACAAATATGGTTGCCCATCAATTCCTGTCATCTGGTTTCGTATCTATATATTATGTTAATTTAATCTTTCCTTTTGTGTTTCTTTGAACTCGTGGATTGTTTGTTTTCCAAGGGTATATCCTTAGGTTCGTGTCAAATAGATGCCGTGCCACTTTTGAAACTAGTGTGATGAATTATTGACTTAACCTTGCCACTTCAGAGCGTTGGGCGTGCACATTTTGAAAGTTCTTGTTTTTAGCTGAATATTAAAGCTCAATTTTTTTTGTGATTTTCACAAGCTTTGGTCCCAAAAATAAATTGGGTTATCTAATAAGAAGAATCACAAGTGACCATGATTTAGCAAATCAAGTTAAAGGTTGAAGCTAGCTTCAACACAGCGATATGCTCCATTCGCAATTTGGTGAAATTTAAATTTGATAGATTCTTGAGTCAGACATATAAATTTGTGAATATTCAAACTTTTTTTGGTGTACGATCTGGTTCATTGTATTGTGATGTTGGAAGGAAATTAATACTTACTTCAGTTGAGCTTGAAGTATACAGTAGTAATGCTGATCCTGTAAATATAATTATCAAACTGAACCTTGATGTTTGATGTACATTAGCTGGTTTGTGGGATCCATCCCAGTATGAAGTGTCGGGTAGATTGCATGAATTGTCTGGGATAAAACTAAGGGAACATCATTCAAGTTAAGTGTGATTTCATTCTTACCACAAAATTTAGGCACTTAGAACTCAAAGTTCCTTTGGTTATCTTATCAAATTCTGATATTATTAATACTTCAAATCATGATGTTGCATTCATTGGTGTTCCTTTAGGTTTATCCCAGAGAAACAGTAAAATATACTACATATTTGTCATTTTTAAGGAATTTAGTATCATCGTCATTATGTATCTCATTTTTGCTAATTATTATGAGCCTGCCATGTTTTGTCAAGGATGTTGTTTGATGACTTTGAAAAATAAACTTCTACTACAGCTGTGCAGTGGAATGGATGAGAATGCTGTTGGCACATGTTCAGAGCTTGTATTTGCACCTATAGATGCATCCTTTGCTGATGACGCTCCGCTTCTGCCTTCTGGTTTTCGCATCATCCCCCTTGATTCTTCTAAGGTTTCCCTTTAAGACCTATCTGATTTGATACAATTGTAGTTATGTCAATGGGTCGGATCGGAATCCATATCTGAACCGGATTCTGTTGGATCCATGAGGTTCAACCTAGGTTGAGATACGATCCTGATTGGCAGGATAAAAAATCCTATAATCCAGCTCTGGATCCATTAGTCTAGGGTTCAACAGATCCGGCATGGATTCTAGAAAGTTTGTCTATTTGTGCAATTTTCTAATCTCAAAGATGAGTTGCGGACCCTGGTCCGTTTCCCGTAAATGGATTCTTATCCGACCCATCAGTGTTGCATATGGGTCTGCAGTGTCTGATCCAGCAGATCCTCTGCCATCACTATCCGTGTCAGCTTGATGGCTCATATGTGCTCTCTCTCTTTTGCTGGTGTGTTGAATTAAATCAGGAGGCCTCTAGCCCAAACCGGACATTGGATCTTGCTTCTGCTCTTGAAGTTGGGACATCTGTAAGTAAATCGGCTGCAGACAATTCTGGTTCAGGTGGTAATGTGAGATCCGTGATGACTATAGCGTTCCAATTTGCCTTTGAAAGTCATCTGCAAGACAATGTGGCTTCTATGGCTCGGCAGTATGTCAGAAGCATTATATCTTCAGTTCAGAGGGTGGCTTTGGCGCTCTCTCCTCATATGGGCTCTCAAGCTGGACTTAGATCGCCTCTTGGCAATCCTGAAGCCCTCACTTTAGCTTGTTGGATCTGCCAGAGTTACAGGTGTGCCTTTCGTTTGCTCTATATTTGTATGCACAAAAAACTTGCATTTGCGCTATGTTCATAAGGCCGTAAATATAATTGGTACGGGACATTGTACTGAGCTTTCTTTAGCCAGCTCTGGTATATGCCATAATAAGTTTACGTTTTTACATTAACATTTTGTAAAACTACTCATTAGGAAATAAATACCTCTACCATAAACTGTGGTGGACTGGTGGTTACTAAAATGTCTCTTAATTAGTAATCAAGTCAATAATACTCCGTATGTTAAACTGACTGACTTGCGACATTGTGAACGGCATAAGTTAAACCAACTTAATATAACTCTTCCTGTTCTGAGGATTTTGCATAACAGACTTTGTATTTTCAATACCTGGATAAGATCGTGTGTGTCGAACGCGTTAGCCCGCCATAGGCTAAAGCCTTTGACGGACTGGTCAGTGGAGTAATGTTGTTCCAAGCTGTGTTACCTCGACTCTTCGACACGGTGTCGTGTCTTGACGCGTGTCGGATACGGCTATTTGGTCTAAATTGAATTGTCGTAGTGTCATGTCGGGCACGCGACACTGCAGGTAAGTAAAGTGTGAGAGTAACATATGTTCCAAGGGTTATACTTCATGTCTTCATCTTTGCCAGTTCTGGTTTCGGGCTGAACTTAATCCAAAGTGATTGTGAAGTACAATCTAAGTAATACAATCGATACATTTCTAGTTAATTTTCAAATTCAGAAATGTATACTTTCCATAAAAATTTTCAGCAAATGCTATTTTTCCAGATGCTCCTTACTTTCGATGCTGAGCAGGTTTTTCTTTTGATTCGCAGATGCTTCTTAGGCACAGAGCTTCTCAAATCAGCTGGCGATGGTGGTGATGCTGTGCTGAAGAGTCTTTGGAGCCACTCAGATGCTATCATGTGTTGTTCCTTGAAGGTAATCTTATTTGGCTCTCTTCCCTTTTTCATCATTTGTATACTCGGCGGGGATACATTTGTTTTATTTGCTTTCAAAAAAAGGTGGCAGCCGAGTTGGGCTTCATCGACCAGTTCAGATTATTACCTATCGCAGATCACCTCAAATTATTACTGATCATAGATCACCTAGGGTTGTTTTGGTTCCGGTTTGGCTAGGATAGGGTTGCACAGACTATTGGTTTGCCATCAGGTCGAGTTGGTTATGTTTCATTAAAATTTCTGGTTTTACTATGTCGGGTTTCAAGCAGTTTGGGGTGGGTCACAATGTCACATTTTGCCAACTCTAGCGTCGGAGTGCAACATGTTACGATTATATGATACTCCCTCCGTCCCAGTGATTTTTGCTTACCTTTGATTAAAATACTCCTCACAAAGAAATGAAAGAATATAAAAGGTAAACAAATGACTTAGACAAAGGGGGTATTTCTTATCTGTTACTCTATCCGTTCCACTTTTGTTTGCGTTTGACAAGGTCGGCTCCTAGAAAAATGGGGTAATTCCTAAGAATTTGAGGGAGTATCATATGTTCCCTGGGACACTGGGAGTTATTGCATCGTAATTCTAGTTTTTGTAAGAAAAAATTTTTAGTGAAGATATGTGACATCGGGAAATTTTAAGCTCATAGCCGGACTTTATTCTTCTCTCGTAGTAATATTATTATCATGGAACAGCCTCGTGAGAATTTGCGTTCTTCAATTTGGTGCTCTTCCGTTAATACCAATTGCTTAAGCGGGTTGTAAACTCTTACAGGCTGTGCCAGTTTTCACCTTTGCGAATCAGGCAGGTCTAGACATGCTCGAAACAACCTTGGTTGCCCTGCAAGACATCACACTAGAGAAAATTCTCGATGACCATGGCCGAAAGACTCTTTGCTCTGAGTTTCCACATATTCTACAACAGGTCCTAAACCCCAACCCCTCGCTCTAATAAATCAATTTCATAACATTACTTGTTTTTTTGTTGCTAAAATAAAATGTTTCTTGCAATTTCAGGGTTTTGCTTGTCTTCAAGGCGGGATCTGCCTATCGAGCATGGGGCGTCCAGTTTCATACGAAAGGGCAGTGGCTTGGAAGGTTCTAAACGAGGAAGAAAACGCTCATTGCATTTGCTTTATGTTTATCAACTGGTCTTTCGTTTGATAGCCTGCCCTAGTAACTCGAGTCTAGACGGGTTGAAGTCAAGTAGTAGTAAATCAGGCTATAAAATTACTTTTATGTCCCTTTCGCAAACTATCTATTATGCAAGGTTCAGCTAGGCAGACTCAGACCTAGAACTGCTTTCCCCGTTGTTTATCTAGTTACCCTAATTATGGCTTGACAGATGCCAGCAAACCGTGGCTGTGTGTTTTAATATGATGCAATCTAGACGGTGTTTGTTGTGCTGATGTTCTCATCGACATATTCAGATTTGGTTTTTGGGTCTCAAGGGGAGCTTAGCTACCTGTCCCTGGTGTTTTCATGGGAACTCCTGAATGAAAAGGCGTGGAAAGGCCCGTCCTTCCTTTCTAAGAGAGGAGCGTGGCAAAGGCCTTGCTTTAAAATAGGCTTGGTCTTTGCAGGAATACTTCTACTCGCATCAGGTGAGACTACCGAGTAGTGTCGTCTTGGGATGTGAAATTCGGGTTTAGGTTCCCCAATGTCAATACGCAAAAGCTCTCTATTAGTCCGGTCTGATTAAAGGTATGGGGTGAAAAGCAGTTCATAGATTATACATCTGAGGTAGTAACTTTTATTGTTTATTTTATGAGTTTTGTTTTAAAGTTTTTGAGTTCTGCCTTAGTATAAAGTTTTTGAGCACATTTACTAAAACATTACATTAAAAAAATATAATATTGCTCAAAAACTATATTTATAAATGGTAATATGCTCAGAAAAAATGTGTATATGCTCAAAAACTACAAGGTCTGAGGTACTACCTCAGATGCGTAATCCTTTTTCTCGGTGAAAAGGGAGAGAATGCAAGAGGGAGGAACGAAATTAGGTAAAGGATTATCGTAGTCTCGTAGATACTCGTAAAATTAAGCGGCTCTATAAAATGTTGGATACTGCTCCCTATTTTATATATTTCGCTAATTTTAAATTTTTGGACTTGAAATTATTTTTGCACTCACAAGTCACAATCTTAGTAATTCGTGTTATCGTGTATAGGAATGACAATTATGGCCCAAACCGAACCGACCCAAAGGAAAACATTTGATCCAAACCCAACTCTTAATAACCCATACCCGATCCACTATTTAAAAATCCATATCCAAATTCACAATTGAAAAACCCGAACTAAATCAAAACCCGATCCATTTGTACCCGAACTCGATCCAATCAAATATTTTTGAAAATTTAGGCTTTATTGTACTTGAAATTTCAATTTTATCATATAAAAGGAACTTTTTATATAGTCAAATCAAGTTTTAGATCGGATTTTGGATTTAGAGCGGGTGTGGATTCGGAAAAAGTATAGTAGATTGGGTATGGATTTTGAAATTTTGGATATGGATCGGGTTTGGATATGGATCGATGATCCACTAAATTGTTAGTGGATCAGGTTTGGATCTTGCAAAACCCAATCCAACCCGATCGATTGCCTCCCCTAATCGTGTATGGTGTATATAGTATGGTGTATATAACTTAGATAATTACTCCGTATTATTTTTATTTTACTCCTACTGAATGTTCAACACTTCTACCCCTTTAGTCACTAAAAAATAAAACTAATTATCTTCCCCTTTTACCTCTGAATATTTGTCTCTGTAAATTGGAACATTTCAAGAGACTAGAGAGTCGTCAATATTTGAAGGTCGTTTAATAATTTTATAGCGACTAATGTTTACAAGACACCGTATCCTTATCGACTGCGACAAGCCGACAATTGTATGATTATGGTGAGTAGATGATTAATTTTTTTTTTTCCGTAAATTCTATGTATGTAGATAGAAGGACAATAAAAACATCGTTAATAAAATTATTATTTTGAAATAAAAGTACAACTTAGTGGCTTACATAAATACTTTTATCGGCTTAAAAACTTTCCAACACAAAAAAAGAAAAGGGTACAAGGATGTCTTTGATCTAAACCAAACCAACAAAGCCACTCAAATGAAGCAATGAACCCACTCAAAAACCATCATAAAAGGGTAAAAACAACATCAAAGTGGTTTAACACTACTCCATAAGCTTCATTAGTTAACATATGTCAGCTCACTTAATTGATAAATTTGTTAAATGTCGACTGGTTCCCTCGGTGGATTTGCGACCCAAAAAAAGAGTAATTCACAATTTTTGGAAAAAACCCTCAAGGAAAGGTGCTAGTATATATAAGACCAAATTTGAAAACCATGCCAATATACATAACCTAGTCCTTTATTGTAAGGCTATTCATCATGGAAGGCATACAACTTGAGCTCCTAGTAATACCACCTTTCTTCACACCTTTCATGTCTCTAGGGCTCAAAGACTTTGCCCTAGTCCTAAAACTCTTCTTCATAATCTCCCTCATTGCCTCGGCTTGGCATAACACCGGGTACGCCCTTCCGAACTTGTTAAACCTTACACAATGACTCATATGTGTTTCTAGGGCTTCCTTACATTGTCCTCCATTTTTTCCCATTTCTTCCTTAACCGCCTCAGAGCACAACCCACATATCCACTTCCCTAAGAACTTATCGCGAATATTCTTTATGTATTCGGGTGTGTACTCCTCACTCATTCCACAACATTCACACTTTGCATCCTCAGCTGCTTCTGAGATAACTGGGAGTACTGCTTTCGACTCCTCCAGCTCTACTCTGTCGATCTCCTTGCTTAGTTCAAAAGCAAAGTCTGAGACCGTCCTCTTTAGACCGTCCTTTGATAGCTTTGGTGGCCTACTAAATGTATCGGATGGCGGCCTGGGGAAGGATACCAAGGTTGTTGCTTCTCCATGTGGTGGTGCCATGACAAATAAAACCCTAGAAGAAACTTGATGCCCAAGAAATGTATAACCCTAGTTTTATAATGTGGTATAAGAGTAGTTTTGTTTATAGTATGAATTGAGATGCAATGTGTGTAAGATTAAGTGTTACAAAGTGACATATTTATAGTAACATAATGTATAAAAAGTTAGGGACTAGAACATAAAATCTGTGGACGAATAGTTGCAACTCATGACTTGAATAAAGAGAAGAACACGTGAGTTGATAATCCATGTCATTGTCTAGATATTTCTTGAATTTTAACGTAAAACCACAAGTTTATGTATGTATAAGTTGAGTAATACATATAATTTCCGTGAGTTTGCATGAAAAAGTTGTGGTTGGTTGCTTAGTTAACATCTTTTCTTTTTAAGCGGGTCTCTTTTAAGACGGACATATTTGTCTTAAGCTTAAAATATGTGTCAAATACCAGCTTTTCGCATATCTCTAGAAATTACTGTATGCTGTTGCCCATCTATTATATTCAGCCCGTTTTATGTTTAAGATGAATATATTTGTCTTAAACAAGAATTCGTGTTTCTTTATATATTTAGTTTGTAAACTGTTACTTATTCATTTCTGTGGGCGTAGTAGTTAGTTGAATAGTTGATGGAGATGGTGATGGAAATGGTAAGAGATGTGGCTAAGATGTTTTGTGAGCCGAGTTGTGGCCGTTAATCGTCGGAAAAGATACTGTTCACGTTACATTCTATCTAAAGTCTACTTGCTGCATGCATGAACTTTGCTATGGATTTGTGGTTAAGTGAAAACCACATACTTAGTAGGTATAGTTTAAGGTTTTTCTCCCTTTGAATAAATACTTGGTAGTGTATATTTAGTGTTAATGCTCGAAGAGTAAGTTCTAGTAAGAGTTGGACAGTTAACAATCATCTTCAAAGTGAAAAAGACATGCAAGTTAAGTAGTTTATTGACTTTCTTTTGAATATGGTATGACATCTCCAAGTAAGACTGATAGTGATAGGGCGCCACCCGGTGACGCCCAAATTGGGTGCCACCCTCTCACAACCCTTTTTAATTGAAGGGGTCCCCACTCACCCCATGTGAGAGGGTGGCACCCAAATTAGGTGTCACCGGGTGGCGCCCTTTCATTTTCCATTTATAAAACATCAAATCTAAATCATATCCCTTCACCAATGCACCATACCCATCAAGCCTATGTGTACTAAACAATCATATATCGGTGCATTATGTTATACATAAAGTAAGTCTCTTATAAAATGCGTTTACAAAATAAATTAAATATTGTAAAATCATTTATGGAGTATAAGAGACTTTGATATCCCTATTAATGGTGATTGGTATAAGTTATTTTAAGAGGATTAATGTTTTGCGAAAGCGTCGATACCTTTTAACGAACCACTTCTAAGTCAGTGTCTCCGGTCCATTTACTCTACCAATATGGGACATGAGTTTGCACCATAACAATCTTCTCTCCTAAAACAAAGGACCATCATCTTAACTCGGACCTTGAACTCCATGGAGAACTTCCAACACCATGCAACCCCAATTTCTAAGCAACCCAAGCATCACCAAGTCTTGATAAGCTCCGCTTAACTGACACACCATACTACCTAACCATGTCTGCACTACATGTCACCGCTTGGTCAAGTAAGTGCTCTCATCTGCTCCTTGTCCTGTATGTCCATGTGCCCCACTTGGGACTGTGCTACACATGCATATCGAACGGACGATCCCCTGCGTCCAATATACCCTGGAGTGGGTTTGTCACTTCAGAAGTCTTAGAACGAAACGGTTTATGGCATCTAACCTGGTAAAGACCCATCAGCAAACCTGTGACACCTAACCTAATAAGAGACACCTGATCAACAATTCTAGTACACAAACGGTCTCTAGTATCCCACAAGACTTATGACGCCTTTTATCCCATGGACTTGATATTTGCAATCAGTTTGTCAGAATGAGCCCAGGTTTCCATGATTCGCGAATGCTATCTATTTCACTCTCCAAGCTCCACCGCATTTGTACGTTGTAGGGCCTAAGCCCAAGTTTAACCTTGGGCTCTGATACCACTTGTTATGCGGAAGCGCCGATACCTTTTTGTTGGGTCTCTATTGCATCAGTAGCCCTATTCCATAATAGTGTACAATATTGTTCGTTTTGGGTCGTCAAGTGCTCACGGATTTAATCTTGACTTTTTTCTAAAAAGGCCTGTGACACCCCGCGATAACGCGGAAAACATAACTAATAAAATGCTGAAACTTAGGGAATTTTTAAAAACTTTTAAAATTTAAAGTGCGGGTTCACCAAAATCTAAAACATAAATAGAGAGTGCGGAAATAAAAATTTTAAATTATACAAACGTGATAGTCAAGGTGAGGGAAAATATATCCCTTGAATGACAATACAAAAAAACGTAGGTCTAAAACGATCCTAATAAACCAACTACTAGACCGTAGTGCTCGCTAGCTCACACATGTCTTCACCCCACGGATGCACCACTAATACCTGTCATTCATGTAAACATGAACGCCACCGTCAGTGGGGAGTATCTCAAGGTTCTCCCAGCCACAAATTGTCGAAACGAACATAATAAAGAACTAAAACAGGTAGTCATGTGAGACTCTTACAAAAATATGGATATCAAGTTTATGTTTAAACATGGTAATTAAATGAGATGGAACAAGATAAATCAACATTAGCATGATAACGGTTAAACTACTCATGTGAGGCAATTAAATAATATGAAAGGCAAGAATACGATGATCTATACCAAAGCACGCAATTCAAGGAAATTCGACATAGATGTGAGATTAGAGTCCGAATCAAGTGAAGCAGTTAAGTAAGGGATCAACCAATGCAATTTACAAGAATACAAATTGCAGCCATTATTTGGAAAACCACTTAGCAAACATTGTACGGGACGTGGCCACTAATGTCACATTCATACTTATGGCTTGCATCTCACCATAAGAACGGATGGGAACATCAATCCCGACGATCATATCGCAACTAGAGGGCTTATAGCTCACCCCTAGTGTCCGATAGGACCAAGACAAACAACAGACAAATACCAATATCTAAACCAAGCAAGACCTTTACTACTCATATATCAAAATATAATTCCCCTGGTAGGACGACAATGGTACTCCCAAGACTCACCTAGTCTAAATCGCCGAGACTCTCGGGACAAGATACGTTCCCGATTCGACATGCGGCAGAACGGTCCGCATCCAAGACTCGAAGACAGATCGGAAATCGAGAACCCACAATCGGCAGGACAGTCCGAAAGAGGCGGAAGATATGAGCTAAACCCACAATCGGCAGGACAGTCCGAAAGAGGCGCAAAGACAAGTCAAGCAAAAAGGTATAGCATAAAGGCATTATCAAAAGAATACGACTCAACCAAGCGATACGAATCAACTTGGAAAGAGACTACTACAAGTAATGAACCGATGATAATCCAAGTGAGACATTTCATGCCAAATCATAATCATGAATATGAATAAGTAACCCATTTCCTCAATATTTGTCACTTGAATAAAAATGTAAACAAACGGAGATGAACCATTTATAATAAGCAAAACAAGCATCCAATTATAAATGACTCAATTTAATTAAACAAGTAGAATAATTCACTCATGTTTGAGATACGATAAATAAATGAGAATGAACGGATTAAAAATTCATATTATAGGTAAATGAGACATTTCATCAATTTTGACTTGGATAAATAATAAATTCCACATTTATGATTAATGTGAGAAAAATATATGAATGAACAATATTTAACGAATTAGGTTATATAAAGCATGAGATGGGATTTAAATAATTCAAATAACCAACTTGCGCCAAAACAATCCATAACTACGACTCAAATAGCTGTTTGGCAGCACCCACACATGGCCTTACAGCTAAACATACACGGCCTCAACCCGTGCCCCGGCCAGGCCACTGCCCAGGCCACGGCCAGGCCATGGCCAGGCCACCCGACTCGCCAAAACCAGGCCATAAAGCAGGCCCAAGCAAACTGCACACAACCACCAAAACAGAATGTGAACACTATCATAAAGGGTTGCTAAAGCAGTCGCGTACACCACCTACCAACGCTACATTTCCCGTCTCAAAACAGTCCTATAACACCTTGCACATGGTTGCCCACAACAACCCATCTACAACCTGCAAAAACCAACCAAAACCTACACAAGTAACCTGCAAAACAGACCAATTGCAGCCGTGAAAAGCAATGCCAAAGCAGACCGTGAAAAGCAGGCCAATGCAGGCTCTGAACCATCCAGTTGCAGGCCAAAACAGGTCGTGACAGACAACCACTCGACTGCCCACAACCCGCGGCCATGCCGTCCCTAACACAGCCCATAAACCACCACCTTTACGCCCCAATAACAACACCACAAACCCGACAATTTACCACCCAAAACAGCCTCATAACTAAGGCACTTAAAGACAAAAATTAAAGTATGAAGAAGGTAGAATTCACTCACTTGAATCACCCATTTCATAAAACCATGTAACCATAAGACTAGAATTTACTTCAAACCAAAAATGCGACCGTCTCAAATACTACAACAACAATTTATCCAATTCATACAACCACTATACAGCTGCCCCAAAACATTCCACGCAAGCTCCAACACAACTGCCCAAAACAGCGAGAAACCGTCCCAAAACAGACTCAAAAACTGTCCCAAAATAGCATTCTACCGTCCATGAGTAACCTGCACAAAGTGACTCAAAAGGAGTCCCAAAATGTTGCATACAACCGTCCCCAAAGTAGTCCCATTTTCGTCTTAAACAGCTCAATTTCAGCACTCAAATCCTCCAAGAAACCGTTCCAAAAGAGAGTAATAAGCCGTCCCATATTGACACCAAAACAGGCCGCTAAATTTATGTTCCCTCTAAATAATGAAACAAAATGAAACCTTCTGTAAATTAAAATTGAACAGCAACAATAGACAGTATGATATAGTTGTTAGTTTCCTGATATAACTTCCGTTTTGACAAATTCAACCATGAGTAGCAATTAATGTTGAAATCATTTCGACACACTTCACATGACAAATGATAGGTAAAAGCAAGCACACAAGTCGAGTATTATTCCGACAAATTCAACCATTTATATGAGAAAACCACAAGAACTAAACTTTATCACACAAGGACATGTAAAACGACATATAAGACGGAATCTCGACATTTTTGTCGAGTAACCTATCACCGTTACCTTAAAAGCTCCTTATTCTTCGAATAAACAGTACCCAAAACTTGAGTCTTCCACCGGGTCTTCGAAACCTTTATCAAGGAGCAAGAAAAAGAGAGGATTGAGGCAAAAATCGAAACTTTTATAAGACGGCGAAAAACGAAACCGTCACAAAAATGAGACTTTATTACCTTGAAAGATGAAGGAGGAAGTAAGGAGGAGAACGGTACAAAAATTATCGAATTTGGTTGAGAAATGGGGGAGAAATCGGGGTTTGAAACTCGGGAGAAAAATGGCGATTTGGCTCTGCTTGAAGTTGAAGTTGGCTGTTGTTTTTGTTTTGTTGTCAGTCCTTTCGAAAGGAAGAAAGGAAATGAAGGGGGTGTGGGACATGTTTTTTTTTTTTTTTTTTGTCAGATAGAAAAGATTGCTAGCCTAGGCTATAGCTTTCGCTAAAGCATGAGCAATCCGATTTAGATTCCGTGGACAGTGACTAAGAGAAAAACAATGGCAGGTAGAGACTAGTAAAGAGATTGAGTTAAGAATAGGTAGCACATCTTGATTAGCAGTCCCGTAGCCATTGAGTTGAAGAACCAAATTTAAACAGTCTGATGCAGCGTCAAGGTGGTAGAAACCAAGAGAAATAGCTTCGTAGCACGCAAACTTTAAAGCCATTGCTTCAGCTTGAAGAGCATTTTTAGCCCAAAAATTCTTGCATCCCGTGCGGAAGATTGGTGTGGGACATGTTAGGTAGATAATAATAATATTAATAATAATAATAATATATTTGAAGTTAAAGATAAGGTGAGTGTAAGTATGTGTAGTAGGAATCGGATTAGTCCGAATAAATTAGCCTCAAAATGAAAGTGTGACGGTCTTATGCTAGACGGGAATACGTCTCAAATCTATTATAATTTAAGACGAAACTAATATTAGTATTGTCACTATTATTACTGTCCGATTAAAATACGTATTTTTATATAAATGAGCTTTTATATATTCCTTTCATAAAAATTGTATTTGAAATAACATTAATTAAATTGAATAATTCAAAAATATAAAATAGAGTAATTAAACGGTTTAATAAATTATAATTGTCAAAATGGGAATTTCAAGGTGTTACAATCACCCCACCTTTAAAAAGTTTCGTCCTCGAAACTTGAAAGTAGAAATGAAGGGCTATATAAAATAAAACTGGAATCTTGGAATCGGTAACCAAAACATTTAAAAGGTTACTTATTGTAAGAATTAAAATTCTTTCAAAAGTTTCAAATAAAATTTTCCGACATAACCAGGTCGAAATGTAAATCATTGTATAAATCAAAAATCAAAATTTTCAAAAACATTAACGGAGAGTTTTCAAAAGTATAAGTCTCATTCATGGAACGAAATTGCTCTTGTTGTGCACACAAGAACGCTAACTTTCCAAGTCAAAGACAGATTTAAAACAAAATCAATTCGCCGACAAGCGTAGAACAAGTTATCAAACGTCTCCAATAACGAGTTCTAACATCCGATCAACGTCAAAATCAAAAGAAAAGATAATCTACTCAAATTTTCTTTTGCAAAAGCCAAAATAAAAAAAAATGAAGGTTTCACCTTTAAACTCAAAGGGGAATCAAATTCCTGAAAATATACCATTATACTTTGACAAAGAAATCATAAATAGATCCAAGTTTAACAGAAATTGGATAAAATTTTAAGAAACCACATGTTTAGCAATTAAAATCATGATAAAGAAGTCTATACTCAAGGAACAGATCGGAATTGAATCAAATTTTCATTTTCAAATTTTTTAAAACAGGCAAGGTTTTGCCAAAGTAACATCAACTTTTAACAACGAATCAAAACTGGTAGCTTGAAATATTTAGAGATTGTATGAAAAGGAAAGAACTTAGAAATCATAAATGCAAAGTACGCTAAGAGAGTTCAAACTTAACTAATCAAAAGAACTATGATGAACTTCCTAGGGATAAGAATCGAAGTCAGGTCAACAAGGATGTCAAAAATAGAGTTTCACAGGTTACGAATACCAAACTTAAAGGAGGAGCATGATGAAGCGAGGAAGAGAGGTATGAACGGTAATGCTTATGGTAAATGTTAGGCCCAGATTAACCTGGCCTGACCATAACCTGGCCTGACCTTACAAGGCTGATTGAAGAAAACAAAGACCGGACAAATCTAACTATTATTTAGCTGTTGAAGAATATTATGGCAAGCAGGCTACTAAATCCTGGAAGAGAAGCCTGATGGTCAGTATATTATAGCTTGGCAGATTATTAAAGCGGGCTGGATCAAGAAGATAAACAAGAAATACAGTTGCATGAGTCAAATAACCGTGTCCTATACTCAAGGAAGACCAAGTCCGACCAAAAAACCCTATCATTTATGAATTAAGACGGAAAGGAGAGAAAGAACCTAAGATTCGTTAAAAGAAGAATAAGTCAAGCGGATTAATAGGGGACATGCCCTATTAATCCGGCAACAACTCCTACATTTGGGGAGGAGGTTGCTCATTGTAACGTTGTTCATTGTAACGTTGAGAATAGTGTGGAGAACTATAAATAGCAGAATCTAAACAATTGTAAGGGCATTCAATCTTAGTCAATTAATTTACACTTTATCTCTTTTTATTCTTGAATATTCAGATATACATACAATATTGTACTCGGCTTATCAAGATAATAAAAACGTTATTCCTTATACTTAAATCTTCCTTTGTTATTTACTCGTATTATTCCAGTCATATAGAACTAGATACCCTGATTACTATATAATCAAGCCGGATCCTTCCAGGAAAATCCTGCTAAAACAATTGGCGCCCACCGTGGGGCATCTAGTTCTTCAACCAAAAAAATTCTCCTTATCATCTTTCATTTAATATTCACACACAAAAATGGTAGAACTCACCGCAGAACAACAATTAGCGGCTGCCCTGGCCAAGATTAAAGAATTGGAAACAATCCAAGAGAAGGCAGCTCAGTGGTGCAAAATCAATAGGTCAAGGAATCGAGTCTAGCCTGAAAAAGAAATTGGAAAATCAGGCTTCGGGTTCCAGGACCAGATTTGAACCAGGAACCCCATTCTCATCCATTATCAAAAATATAGACTTCTCTAATTTTGGGACCCCTGGAGAAGGATACATTATCCCAAGACTCCGACCATTCCCAATGATGAGACAAACAAAACTGAAGCAAAGAATAATGATGGCTATGCTTCAGGAAATCCAAAAACTCCACAACAAAATAGAAAATATACCCGGAGTGCCGGACCACAATGTGGTCAAGTAGAAGTTGACAACTTTGCAGATTCACCCTTTGCGATAAAATTGCAAAGATTGATCTTCCCAAGAAATTTCTTTATTTCCATCCATGAGAACTTATGATGGAACCTCCGATTCACAAAATCATGTTGCCATATTCAAACAAAAAATGTTGGTCGCCTCAATACCCAAAGTGAACTCGGCAAGTCTGCATGTGCAAAGGCTTTGGTACAACCCGACCGGAGCAAAGATTACAATGGTTCATCAATCTCCCAAATGGAGGTATCAAGAATTTTGCGGAATTGATCAATGCCTTCAATCAACAATTCGCAAGTAGCGAGATATGGCCAAGAGACCCGGAACCTATTCGGGGTAAAGCAACTTCCCGAAGAATCTCTCAAAGAATTCCCGGCCGTTTGTCAAAGAAAAGGTGGCCATTCCCAGGATGCGATGAAGAAACAACAGGTAGAAGCATTCAGGCAAGGAGTCCTGCTGACAAGACATCTATGCAGATCCGACCAAGAAAGCATGTCCAACCTTTGCCACTGTTCAATCCATCGCTTTAGAGCATGTCGATTGGAAGAAGACCTCAACTTCGAACGAACTCATCCTGAGGAAAGCAAGGCTATGGACACACTAACAGAAAAGTTCCTACCGAAAAGGAAGCAATCCCGGATCGCACCCTATTCCGGCCCGAACGATCCAAGTCAATATGGCACAAGAACATAAAGGTAACCTTTCTAACCTCCCAACTATTCCTGAATATAACTTCTCTATTAATACTGCAGGATTAATCAAACGCCTGGAAAACCTGGGAGATACAGTTAGATGGCCAAAGAAATCCGACAACCCCAGGAAAGATCCAACAAAATGGTGTGACTTCCATCGTGGACATCGGACACACCACGAAGAATGCATCCACTCGAAACAGTGGCATATCTTCTAAAGAAAGGCTACTTGAAAGACTTAATCCAACAACCAAAGAACAAAAATGAAGAACAAAACAAGAGAGATCCAGAAATAGCAGAGACCCTCCTCCTCCTCCCCCATCTATGAAGTCAAATTCATAAATGGAGGATCGAAATCGTGGTCCGACCACTCACCGCCAAAAGAATATCCAGGGAATCCAGACTTCAACCTCCTTCCAGGCCCAAGTCATTGCCCGCTATTACCTTTGATGACTCGGACCGCAAGGAATATCGATCTACATCATGACAAACTGGTAATCACCATGCAAATCGGCACAACAAAGGTATCAAGAATCCCGATAGACGGAGGCGCTTCAATCAACCTGGTGATGCTTGACGTCCTTAAAGCTATGAAGATAGACGAAGGGAAGATCATCAAGAAATCCAGCGTCCTGGTTGGATTCATGGAGAAACAAAGAACACCTTGGGAGAAATCACCGCCTACCTATGTGGAAGGCGTGGCTTCATATGAGAGATTTGGAGTAATGGATTGCCTATCCTCATATAATGTAATCCTGGGCAGACCATGGATCCACAATGTCAAAGCAATCCCATCAACGTACCATCAATGCGTGAAAATTCCAACGAATGGGGATAACCACCATCGAGGAGAACAAAGGACGGCTCAGAATGTTACACTCGGGCTTTGAAACCCTCAAAGTCGGGTAAGTCCCTTGCATAGCAATTAAAGTCACCTGTCAGGGAAGAATATGTAGCACAATCACAAATGGAAACAGGAGAAGTCATATTAGATCCAGAATTCCCCGACAGAAAGTACTTGTAGGGTCGGATGCACCCGACTCAATCGGACCAAACCTGGTCGACTTTCTCAAAACTAAAATGTCTTGTTTTGCTTGGTCACATTTTGATATGACTGGTATAGATGCCGATGTTATTACTCATAAGTTAAATATTGACAAATCCTTTAAGCCCTGACAAAAAGAGAAGAAAATTCGGCAGAGAGAGGCATGAAATCATCAACCAAGAAGTTGACAAGCTACTAGACATGGGAATGATCGGGGAAGTAATGTACCCTGACGGCTTGCAAATGTAGTAGTCGTCCAGAAAAAATGGCAAATGGAGAGTCCAGTAGACTACACCGACTTGAATAAAGCCTGCCCAAAAGATCCATTTCCCCGCCACACATCGACGCAATGGTAGATGCCACTGCAGCCACGAAATGTTAACATTTATGGATGCCTCCAGGTAGGATTCAATCGATAAAAATGCACCCAGCAGACCAGAAAGCACAAATTTCATCACTGAAAGAGGTATATATTGTTATACTGCTATGCCCTTTGGATTAAAAAATGCAAGTGCAACCTACCAAAGGCTAGTCAACATGATGTTCAAAGATCAGATAGGAGACACCATGGAAGTCTACATAGATGACATGGTAGTCAAATCAAAAGACCACGTCAAAGACCTGGAAGTAGCCTTTCAAATATTGGAAAAATTCAATATGAAGCTCAACCCACAAAAATGCCACTTGAGTCTCGGCGAGGCAAATTCCTGGGCTACATGGTGACAAAAAGAGGAATAGAAGCCAGCCAAACATATCAAAGCTATCCTGGAGCTAGAACCACCAAAAACAGTCAAAGACATACAAAAGTCGACGGAAGAATAAATGCCTGAACAGATTCATTTCAAGATCATCAGAAAGATGCAAATCGTTTTATAACCTGCTAAGGAAGAACAAGGACTTTCAATGGACCCCGATCATCAGCCGCCTTTGAAGACCAAAATATATCTATCTTCTCCCCCTTGCTGGCAAAACCAGTCAAAGATGAACCCCGACAAGATACACCGCCACAGAACTTCTGTCATCAGTGCCTGTCAAAGAAGCGGACGGACAACAAAGACTTCATCTATTATGTAAGTAAAAGTCTACTGGATGCGAGATCGGTATGGCCTACTAGAAAAATATGTTTTAGCTTTAATTATGAGTTGCACAAAATTAAGACCATATTTTGAAAGTCACCCTATAATAGTCGAACCAATCTTCCTATCAAATCTGACTTAGGAAACCGAAATTGTCCTGGACGAATGTGCAAATGGTCACCCCCGACTAAGCACATACAATATAACATTTGAACCAAGGACAAGAATTAAGTCACAAGCACTAGCAGACTTTGTAGGCGATTTTAGTCCGACCCTAGAACCCGACCTAATAAAAGAAGTGAATAAACCGACCAAATGACCAAACAGACCTAGAATGGACCCTATTTGTCGATGGAGCAGCCAACACGAGGGCACAGGCCTAGGAGTAGTACTAAAATCGCCACGGGGGATAAGATAGTACAGGCTATAAGTCAGTGCATTTGAGGCCACCAACAATGAGGCAGAATATGAAGCCCTGATAGCCGGATTAAAGGTATGTGTTGACCTTGGTGTGCAAAACTTAAAGGTACGTACTGATTCCCTCCTCATCTCCAACCAAGTAAATGGGATATATACTGCAAAAGACCCCAAAATGATGCTTTATCTAGATGTTGTTCAAATGCTAAAATCAAAATTTAAAATTTTTAATATTGACCAAATTCCCAGGGATTTAAATACCCAGGCCGATGCCTTAGCCGGCCTAGGATCCAACTTTAGTCCCCTTGACTTCGACAAAATACCCATTGTGCATTTATTAGAACCTGCAATAAATAAACAAGATGAGAGTTTCCCAATCTATATTGCTAATTCTTGGACAAAACCTTACTATGACTGGCTACAACAGGGAATCCTTCCCTTAAATAAGCAAGATGCCAGAGCACTAAAAATAAAAGCTGCTTCATATACTATTATTGACAACGTGCTTTTTAAGAAATCGCAGTCGGACCGTACCTCGGATGCCTGGAACCACGGAAGTCGAAAGCGATATTATCGAAATCCATGAAGGATACTGTGGAAATCACAAAGGTGGAAGAAGCCTGGCAAGCAAAGTACTCGAACAGTTATTATTGGCCTACCTTGAGAGCCGATTGCCGGATTTTAGCTCTAAATGCAAAGCTTGTCGATTCACGGACCATATATCCATCGACCATCGAAGAACTACATTCCATATCCGCACCACGACCATTTATGAAGTGGGGCATGGATATAGTAGGAAAACTACCTCAAGCACCCGGACAGAAAGTTTTCATGCTAGCAATGACCGATTACTTCTCCAAGTGGATAGAAGTCAATCATACAGGCAAGTCAAGGAGAAGGATGTCATAGCATTCATCAAACATAACATCATATGTAGGTATGACATCCCCTCCGAAATAGTATGCGACAATGGCACACAATTTGTGGGAAAAAGAACAAAGAAATTTTCTCGTGCTCAATGGAACATCAATCTGGTAACATCCACACCAGGATATCCAAAAGCCAACGGTCAAAGGAGAATCCAGAATAAAGTGGTGATCACCGCATAAAGAAAAAGCTGGAAAGAAGAAAAGGTAGATGGGTCAAGAGCTCCCCCTGGTCCTTTGGGCGACAAACCACGCCTAAAACATCCACTGGCCAAACCCCCTACTCCTTGGTCTATGGATGTGAAGCAGTAATCCCGGCTGAGGTGGACATTCCATCAGCCAGATGTAGCCTGAACATAACAACGAACAATATACCTCTAATGGAGGATAGCCTGGACTTAACAGAAGAGCTAAGAGATGCAACGAGCATCAGATTAGCAGCATACCAGCAAAGAGTTGCGAGAAGCTACAACAAGACTGTCAAAGCCAGGGTATTCAGGGTAGGAGATCTTGTTCTCAGGAAAGTATTCCAAAACACAAAAGAAAAGAATGCTGGCAAATTGGCCCCAACCTGGGAAGGCCCCTATCTGATTGATTCAATAGTCGGCCAGGGAGCTTATAGATTACAGACCCTGGACGGCGAAATGATCCCAAGAGCCTGGAATATTACACATTTAAAACTATTTCACATATAGAATATATCGCACAATCCAGGTATAACTTTTTACTTTAAACACTTCTTGCCTGAAAACTACATGTATGATACTTGCAGTTATATGAATAAATGCCGTATATGATTTCTTCAAATTATGTGCCCAAATACTTATCTATGTTCTCATATTTACTTAGTGAAATCTTCAACACTTGTTTTACATATTGCATCTTATTTAAAACAAATCTTAAAGATTGGGGGCCACCCCCACCAAATATCCAATTGATATCCAAAATTCAGTTGCAAAACAGGCCTTTAAATATTGAGCTCTGTTGGGCCCTAAATTATCCTGCCTGACCTGATATAGGCCAGGCAACAGCCAAAGACAACTTCCAGGCTCTAGAGATCTAAAACCAGGCATTACTCCAAGATTGACAGGCGTTAAGCAGGAGTTGATTAAAGACAAAGTAGAAATAACCAAGGCTGAAAAGATAAAGCACCAGGCCATTGCAGGCAACAAACAAGCAGTCTCATATGTTCCCTACAAAAGAGGAAGACCAATTCCAGAAGGCAAAAATATAGGGAGCAGTCAAAGCAACGGCTAAGAAAGAAGCAACCATCTCCGGGTAAATAGGGGACATTCCCTATTTACCAGGAAAACCTAAACGGCACAAAGGGATTGAAAGCAACCACCTATAAATAGAAAGGAGGGGAAGACAAGAAGGGGGATCTGAGAGACCATCACTTTTACTCATATACTTTGTATTCTTAAGCAATATAATCGCCTGTCACGCCTGATACAACAATACTCTGTCAGGCTATCCAAAATCATAGTAACAATCACTCCTGGCTTGGTGCCCGTGGTTTTTTCCCTTATTCCCAGGGTTTTTCCACGTATAAAATCCTTGTGTCATTATTTATTAGTTTGTTTTACATTTAATTACACCGATCGTGCAAGTTATTCGAGTTAGATCACCCTACATATAAATCCCTGGCAGACGCTCTAGATCACCGAAAATCCCGCTAAAACAATTGGCGTCCACCGTGGGGCATCTAACTCAAAAATAATCAAAAGCCCACCATCAAAATACCACAAAAAACTAAGAAAAAATGGCAGGAGATAGCATTGAGCAACAATTAGTCACTGCTGCAAACAACAACGCTTGTTGGAGATGGAACAATCAAACAAAAAATGATCCAGCCGTCAAGTCAAGTGGCAAAATTGAAAGAATCGAATCCACCCTAAAGATACAACTGGGAGAAAAAGCTTCAGGATCAAAATTGAAAGTCCAGCCTGGCACACCATTCTCCTCCATCATAAGGAACATTGACTTCTCCAATATTGGTACTCCAACTCCATCCAAAGCAGAGAAGAAACGGACTCGGGAGAACTCCAAAGTCAAGAACTCCAAGATCGACTAACACAACCATTATGATGGCTATGCTCCAAGAAATCCAAAAACTTCATGAGAGATTTGAAAAGATCCCAGGAGTTCCTACCCCAATTGAAGAAGCAAATCCAGAAAGCTATGCTTGATTCTCCTTCGTGGATGAAATAGCAAAAACAGACCTACCAAAGAAGTTTGTGATTCCCTCAATGAGAATCTATGATGGAACCACTGATCCACAAAACCATGTTGCCTATTACAAGCAAAGAATGCTGGCAAGATCAATTCCCAAAGAACTACGTCAAGTCTCGCATGTGTAAGGGATTTGGAACAACTCAATGGACTGCCTTGCAGTGGTACATAAACCTCGCCAAATGGAAGCATCAAGTCCTTTCACGACCTGGTCAATTCTTTCAATCATCGGTTTGCCAGCAGCAGGAACTAGAGAAGAGATCCAGTGACTCATGTACGGGGTTAAACGAAGCCTGGAGAATCAATCAGATCATACATGACAAGATTCAACAAAGAAAAAGTATCAATCCCCAGATGTGATGTTGGAACACCATTGAAGCTTTCGTGCAAGGGCTACCCCCGGACGTGACTTTTATGATGAAATGACCATGAAGCCCTGTCATACCTTTGAAGATGTCCAAGCATTAGCCATAGGCTATATCAGTCGAAGAAGACAAAGGCTACAAGACGATAATGCGACAACAACTCAGGATATGACAAAACCAACAGAAAAGCTTTAACAACAAAGGAAGCAATTCCGGGCCATCTCCCTACGCAAGACCCGACAGATCGAAGTCAACTATACACATGAACAACGAGGTAACTCCTATACTTATCCTCCTGTCCAGGAATATAACTTCTCTGTTGACATTGCAGGATTGATCAAGAGACTTGACCATATGGGAGACATTGTCAAGTGGCCAAAGAAGTCGACAACCCCAACTCAAGAAAGGATACCACCGGATGGTGTGAATTTCACATGGACATAGGTCACACAAATGTAAGAATGCCTGGGATTACAGAGACAAGTGGCTTACCTGCTAAAGAAAGGATACCTGAAAGACTTGATGCAAACAAAGAACAAGGAAGATGACGGAACAAGAAGAAACACAGAAAGGCAACAACGTGACCTACCCCTTGCACCACCCATTTATGAAGTCAAATTCATCAATGGAGGATCGAAATTTGTGGCCTGACCAGTTAAACCGCTAAGAAAATTGCCATGGAGTCAAAAATGAAATCTCCTTTTAAATCTATCAATTTACCTCAAATTACTTTTGACGACACGATATGCGGGGTATTCCGGACCTCCACCATGACAACTTTGGTAATCACCATGCAAATAGGGACCGCACGTGTCATGAGAATCCTGGTAGAAGGAGGCGTTCAAGAAACTCCGATCATGCTTGATGTCCTTAAAGCAATGAAGATTGATGAGAGCCAAATCATAAAAAGTCTAATGTCCTAGTAGGATTCAAAGGAGAAACAAGAAACACACTAGGAGAAATACACCTACCCACATATGTGGAAGGAGTATCTTCATATGAAAGATTTGGAGTCCTGGACTGCCTGTCATCCTACAATGCTATATTGGGAAGACCATGGATCCACAACATAAGAGCCATACCCTCTACCTATCACCAATGCATCAAAATACCAACAGAATGGGGAGTAGCAACCATTAAAGGTGAACAAAAATCTGCCCAGGAATGTTATACTGAGGCATTGAAGCCTTCCAAGACAGGTAAGTCCCTCGCCTAGCAATTACAATGCACCACTGTCAGACAACTCATGTGGCGAAACCAAAATGGAGACTCGATCAAGTAATTTTAGACCCCGAGTACCCGACAGGCATGTCACTGGTAGGATCGATGTCCCCGACAATATCGACCGGATTAGTAAGTTTTCTTAAAAGTAAATCTTCATGTTTTGCCTGGTCACATTTTGATATGACCGGAATAGATGCCAATATTATTACACATAAACTAAATGTTGATGAGTCTTATAAGCCTGTCCAGCAAAAAAGAAGAAAATTTGCCGCTGAAAGACATGCCATCATCAATGAAGAAGTAGACAAACTACTGGACATGGGGATGATAAGAGAAGTCATGTACCCCAGCTGGCTAGCCAATGTAGTGGTGGTTCAAAAGAAGAATGGCAAGTGGAGAGTCTGTGTAGATTACACAGACCTCAATAAAGCCTGTCCAAAAGACCCATTTCCACTCCCACACATAGATGCAATGGTGGATGCCACAAAGAGGACATGAACTCCTGACATTCATGGATGCCTCAAGTGGATTCAACCAAATCAAGATGCACCCATCTCGATCAGAACATACTTGCATTTATCACGAAAGAGGCATATATCTTGCTACACAAAGAATGCCTTTTGGCACGAAAAATGCAGGGCAACATACCAACGCCTGGTCAACACAATGTTCAAAGATCAAATAGGGGACACCATGGAAGTCTATATTGATGACATGGTAGTTAAATCAAAGAAAGTCAAGATCATGTCGGGGACTTGAAATGCCTTTAAAATCCTAGAAGATTTTAATATGAAACTCAATCCATCCAAATGCCATTTCGGGGTATCCTCAGGAAAATTCTTGGGGTACATGGTCACCAAAAGAGGAATAGAAGCTAGCCCAGAACAAATAAGAGCCATACTAGAACTAGAATCCCCCAAGTCACCAAAGATATTCAAAAACCGACAGACGAGTTGCGACCCTGAATAGATTCATTTCCGATCATCGAAGATGCAAGGCATTCTATGACCTACTCAGGAAGAATAAAGCATTCAAATGGTTGCCTGAACATGAGTCACCCTTCCAGAACTCAAAACATACCCGACTACACCTCCGTTACTTGCCAAACCGGACAAAGGAGAACCCCCGACGACTACCTATCGATCACGAAACAAGATAAGTGGAGTCCTGACCAAAGAAGTTGATGGCCAACAACATCCAGTCTACTATGTAAGCAAAAGTCTCCTAGATGCGAAAACCAGGTATGGCCTACTTGAAAAATATGTACTTGCTTTAGTAATGTCCTGTACTAAACTTCGACCCTATTTTGAGAGTCACCCAATCATTGTAAGAACCAACTTGCCTATCAAATCTGTCCGAGAAGGCCTGAGCTGTCGGGAAGAATGGCAAAATGGTCGGTACAAATCAAGACCTATGATATAACCTTTGAACCCGGGACGGCTATTAAGTCTCGGGCACTAGCAGACTTCGTGGTCGAATTCACCTACCCTAGAACCAGACCTCATAAAAGAGGTCAACCTTCTTGACACACAAAAAAGACCGAAATGGATTCTCCATGTAGATGGGGCAACAAATATGAAAGGCACTGGCCTAGGATTAGTCCTAAAATCACCACAGGGAGACCCGATTGCACAGCCGTTAGTTGTGAGTTCAAAGCCACGAATAATGAGGCTGAATATGAAGCCCTGATTGCTGGATTAAAGGTATGTATAGAACTCGGTGTAGCAAACCTCAAGGTAAAAACCACTCTCTTTTAATTTCCAATCAAGTTAAAGGAGTATATCTTTGCAAAAGATTCAAAAATGATACTCTATTTGGAATATGTCAAAAACCTTTGCAAAAAATTCAAAACCTTTGACATTGACCAAATATCAAGGGACTTAAATACCCAGGCGGATGCCCTAGCCACCGGGATCAAATTTCACCTGCTTTGTGTTTGACAAAATACCCATCGTCCACTGCTGGAACCAACCATAGAAAAGCACGAACAATTTGCCCTATTCGGAAGATACAAATTCCCGGACTAAACCTTACTATGATTGGTTCCTACAGATACTCCCTAAAATAAAAACGAAGCAAGGGCCCTGAAAATCAAAGCATCCACTTATACCATTATAAATAACACCTTGTTTAAAAAGTCTCAGGCTGGACCTTACTTACGTTGCCTGAAACCAAATGAAGCCAGCCAGGTTATAGAAGACATACATAATGGCTCTGGAAATCATAAAGGTGGAAGAAGCCCGGCAAGCAAAATTCTCAGGACAGGCTACTTCTGGCCAACCCTGAGAGCTGACTGCATAGCATACAGCTCGAAATGTGAAGCCTGTCAAATCCATTCCCCCTACATCCATCAACCATCAGAACTACTACATTCCATCTCGGCCCCCTGGCCATTCATGAAATGGGGCATGGACATAGTAGGAAAGCTACCTCAAGCGCCTGGACAAAAAGTCTTTATGCTAGCAATGACTGACTACTTTTCCAAATGGATAGAGGCGGACTCTTACAGGCAAGTCAAAGAAAAAGATGTCATATCATTCATCAAAAGAAATATCATATGTAGATATGGAATACCTTCAGAAATAGTCTGTGATAATGGGACACAATTTGTGGGAAAAAGAACAGCTAATTTCTGTGCACAATGGAATATCAATTTAGTCACATCTACACCAGGCTACCCTAAAGCCAACGGCCAAGCGAGAATCAAGCAACAAAGTAGTAATCAGTTGCAAGAAAAAGCTAAAAGAAGAAAAGGAAGATGGGCGAAGAGCTCCCCTAGTTCTATGGGCCGACAGACCACACCCAAAAATGACCACGGGCCAAACACCATATTCCCCGGTCTATGGGCCGTGAAGCGAATACCAAATGAAATTCATGTGCCAACTACCGAAGCGACCTAAACACAATAGAAGAAAACAGACCCTATTACAAGATAACCTACTCTTAACGAGGAACCGAGAGATGCGGCCAAAGTCGGGATAGCCGCCTACCAACGAGACAAGAGCAGAAGTTACAACAAAAATGTCAATATCAGAGTATTCAAAGAAGGAGACCTGGTATTAAGGAAAGTTTTCCCCAACACCAAAGAAAAGAATGCGAGCAAACTAGCCCCTACATGGGAAGGCCCGTACTTAATTGATTCAATAGTGGGACAAGGAGCTTACAGGCTACAAACTTTGGAAGGAGAAATGATCCCCGGATCTTGGAACATTCTCCACTTAAAACTATTTCATATCCGAGAAGCGGTAAAACTACTCACCCTATATACATGTGCTAAGTTTCATACCTGCTATGTGCTAAATTACTTGCCTATCATTCTTAATTTCACCTAAAACTTTATTTCAAATCCTGAAAACTTGTTTCACGCCTTCTTTTCACTTATTATATGTTATACTTTAGGCTTAAACAAATGTTCGGGATTGAGGGCCACTCCACCCAACCCGAACAAAGATTTCTAAAAATGCTCTAATTTGGCACCCGCCGCTCGACCCGAAAAATAAACTGAGCTCAGTACATAAAAAGACAAGTACAAAGGTGGAATAGACCATAGTACTTGTCAAAAAGCCCTCTGACAGTGAGGGCCATAAGCCCTCCCGACCGGCAACCACCCTCACTCTTAAAAGCCCTCCCGACAGTGAGAAAAAAGCCACCATTCCCCATAAACACGGAATGAGGGCCATAAGCCCTCCCGACGGGCATTATTCTAACAAAAATATCACATGAATATACAGTACAAATTCCGGTCGAAAAAGAAAAGAAAATCAAGAAGGGAAAGGACATATATATTCAAACCTACCCAGAATACATCCTTCCTGTGCAAAAAGAACACACCGTTCATTCAAAGCCAAGCCAACAAAAACCAAAACAAATCCTAAATCATTTGTTCAGGGAACATCCCCCCCCTGAATAGGCCAAAACAACACAAACAAAAAACAAAAAATATTTCAAACTAGCCCACCTTGGACACAGAGCGAGCCAATCCCCTCATCAGACCTCTTCTTTCTTCATCTCCATCCCCTTCAACATCACTATTTTTCCCTTTAGATGGAGGAGAGTCCACCTCCTCATCGGATGCAACTTACAAAGCTCGGGATACGTGGTATTAAGATCGCCAATTCCCGATCGATTCCAAAAGGCCTCGACTTCAAGGCAGGCTCTTTCATAGCATCCACACGACCCTTGCCAAAGAAATACGGGCGAGATCTTTATACCTCGCCCGAACCTCGTCCCTCTCCACAGCCAATTCTTCATTTACTTTTAACTGTTCTGCATAGCCTCGTTTTTTTCACCTTTCAACTCCTCCCCCGGCAATATCAAACTTGGCACTCAAGAGCTTTCAAGGCATCCCGAGCGATTTCACTTAGCAGACTCCACCAAAGAACCGAGCCTTCCCCGCCTCATTATCCTCCTTCAACGAATGATTCTCGGCCTTGACACCTCCAAATCGGCTTTAAACTTGTCAAGATCTTTTTTCAAGATTTGTACCTCCCAATCCAAGGCATTTTTTAGACCATGGATGATTCCGGTTGACAGCACTCCTCAAAGACATCATTAACATTCTAAAAACAAAAGAAAATGCCCATCTAAGCCACAAAAGAAAGAAAACACACACAAAAACCCACAATAAACAAAGACAAAAAATATATACCTCCTGAAGCATGGTAACCAGGTTGGCAAAGATAATCCCTGGAACGATACATAGCGGCCAAAGCACGAGCGAAGCCTCCTCTCACTGGTACTTAAAATAAGGATCATCAACCACAAAAGCCTGAGCCTGAATTTGATCCTTAGCAAACTGGACCTCATCCATACGAGCCCCGACTCCCCTGACCTCATGAACTCCTCCCAAAGACTCATCCACTCTCTTCCTCTTCTCGACGATCACTTTCATCCACAACCTTTTCGGGCGATACCAACCGAGCTCCCCGCACGCATTCCCGAATTTGAACAAGACTATCACTCCCCGTTGCCTCACTTTGCTCTTTGACTTCTCCCCCGTAATTTGAGAAACCCCTGCCTTCACCAAAGACAGACCAAAACTAGCAATCCTAGCGAAGCCCCGGTAGGCCGCACGACGAGTTTCTAAAATCGCAATAAAAGCATGGATCCAATACAGAAAACGGAATGACAAAACAAGCAAGAGAACTTACTCCCTGATGAAGATGCCCCTGGAACCTTAGTGCTCTTCACAGGCTTATAAGTGCTCAACTTAGCCTTCTTAAAACGAGGCATAGCGGCTTGCCCTGCATGGGCGGGCCAAGCCCTCTCTTCTTCAGAACGCCATAAACGCCGCTTATCCGGTCACAACCGATCCTCAAAGATCGGGATTATTCACCCAATCATTTACTAAAAGAAAACATGGGCAAAGTAAGTAAACTCTCCAAAAATACTATTACCAAACCAAAAATTATGCGGGAAAGAAAGATTACCTCCTTCAACAAATTGGATAATTGAGATAGTCCAGTCGGGGGCAATTGAATCGGCCTTGATAAACATATAAGTTTGAGCCCACCTTTATCATCCCCCCGAATCAAAATTGGTGATCGGGTGAGCCATCTTTGACTGACCCGAAAATTGAACCTCCCAGTAGAATGACTCTTCAGATGATAAACATTCTTAAAATCATCCAGAGTAATAACCAACTTATGCTTAGAACATAAATGCTCAATAGAATGGACAATCTTCCAAACCATTGGCATGAGTTGAAACGGAGGAACCCTAATAGCCCTAACCACCTCGGCCATAAAAGGAGAAAGGGAAGTTGACCACCACCCCGAAAGCCCACTCAAAAATACGAAACCAACCCGGGCTACTCCAATTAGCCCCGATAGGACCATTCTCGGGAATCCAAACCTCGGCCCATGAGGAATGAGACCCCTGCCCTTGATATAATGCTCAAAAGCGAGGTTTCATTGATTAGCCTCATGGAAAGAGACTGCTAAAGCCTTATTAGGAGAATACTCAACCCCCTTATAAGACATGGACGAGAATCTCGGAGGAGGAACAACCTCCACCACGTCATCCTCGGGAATGACTTCAGGGACCCCCTCAACCTCAGCAGAAGCCATTTCAACTTCAACAGAACTTTTTCAACCTCAAGGAGCTTTTGAAGCCTGCCGCCTTCTCCCGCCACCAGCCATATATTATTTTTTCTAAAAGATGAGATTTTGCAAAGGAAGAATTTTTTAGAAAGATAAAGAAGAAAGTTAGAGATTGGAATGTGAAGACATACACGAAACAAACAAGATATTTATAGCCGCAAAACCATAACGGCTAGGAAAGCAAGTGGTTAAGATCAATCATGACTCTCCTAGGGTTTTGTGAACCTACCCTATTTATGGCAAGTAACCGTTACAAGAAGTTGAAGCAAACTCAAATTCTGAATCCGATAGAAAGTCCTGCACAAATCACTTGCACGGCCCAAATTTTTATCTCCTCATTCCTGGCCGGACCCAATAAAGGAATAAGAAGATAAGGGGCAATTGTTGGGCCCCTAAATTATCCTGCCGACTGATATAGGCCAGGCAACAAAAAGACAACTTCCGTGCTCTAGAGATCTAAAACCAGGCATTACTCCAAGATTGACAAAGTTAAGCGGGAGTTGATTAAAGACAAAGAGAAATAACCAAAGAATGAAAAGATAAAGCACCAGGCCATTGCAGGCAACAAACAAGCGATCTCATATGTTCCCTACAAAAGAGGAAGACCAATTCCGGAAGGCAAAAATATAGGGAGCAAAAAGCAACGGCTAAGAAAGAAGCAACCATCTCCGGGTAAATAGGGGACATTCCCTATTTACCAGGAAAACCTAAACGGCACAAAGGGATTGAAAGCAACCACCTATAAATAGAAAGGAGGGGAAGACAAGAAGGGGGATCTGAGAGACCATCACTTTTACTCATATACTTTGTATTCTTAAGCAATATAATCGCCTGTCACGCCTGATACAACAATACTCTGTCAGGCTATCCAAAATCATAGTAACAATCACTCCTGGCTTGGTGCCCGTGGTTTTTTCCCTTATTCCCAGGGTTTTTCCACGTATAAAATCCTTGTGTCATTATTTATTAGTTTGTTTTACATTTAATTACACCGATCAGGCAAGTTATTCGAGTTAGATCACCCTACATATAAATCCCTGGCAGGACGCTCTAGATCACTGAAAATCCTGCTAAAACAAGCTCAACATAACATACAAACCTGGAAAATCTATTCCTAGACTGTATGACATAAATGGGTCATAAGCCCTCCAGACAGGCAAGGGACATAAGCCCTCCAGACAGGCAACAACCCCACCCATAACACATTAAATCGGCGAGATCAAAGACAAAAACGGCCGATCGATCGAAAAAATCGGCCTGATCGATCGAATAATCGGCCGGATCCGATACATGTCCAACATCACAAAAGTACCTTGTCAAAACACAAAAAGAAACAAAACAAAGACCAAATATTTATTCACCCAAAATAATTGGTCCTACCTAATAACCATCCATTCCAGGGACATCCCCCCTGGATGAGCCAAAAATTTTTTTATATACTCTAAATATTCATTCCAGGGACATTCCCCCTGGATAGACCAAAACCCAAAAGAAAAAACTAAGTTATTTTTGAGCGAATCGACTCACAACCATCCACCATTTCCCGATCACGGACTTTGCCTTGGAAGGAGGAGAATCCACTTCTTCTTCTTGACCCATCTTGGCCAGCCAAATCGGGATACTTGGCGTCCAAGGCCATCTCATCCCGGTCCGGATTCCAGTTAGCCCGGTCGGATTCTGGATCTCTCATAGCATCAACCCCTTTCCCGAAGAAGTATTGAGCGGCATCATCACCAACCTCGCCTCCACCAATTCTTTTTCAAAGAAAAGCTCCTCATTTTTCTCACCGATCCCGCATTGCTTGCTTCTCGGCTTCCAACTCTTGCCCGACACAACCTTCTCGGCATTTTTGCAACCACCTCACAAACTATAGCGACCTGGTTGACTCCTAGCTGTCGCCAACCGAGATTGGAGTACTACTTCATTACCCCTGGATGTGTGCGGTCACGGTTAAGCTTATCCGCTTTTTCCTCCAAACTAGAAACCCTGGCACAGGCGTCCCTAAGTGACAAGCGAGCCAACCCGGCATCCAATCCCTACACATATACAAAATCAATCAGCCTAATACAAGGCAAAACAAAAAGCACATGAACAAATTAAAAATATCCCCGTACAACTAACCTCCTTAGCACAGGGAAGCAAGTTCGGCGACCCTTGTTACAAGAGAAGTCGAATAGAAACCACTGCGGTAGACGACTCAAGGGTACTAGCAGACAATAGCTGGTCGCTCATCCTTGCTGAAAACTCATCTATCCGTGTCCGGGCATCATCCATGTCATCAATCCTAGCAGGCACTTGCCTTATACTCCCGAGTGGGTTGAGCGGGATAGGTTTGTTTCTCTCCTTCCTCCTCTTCCAGGATATCATCTTCCCTCTTTCTTTTTTGAGCCTGGACGATCTCCGGTGACACTACCCTGGTGGATCTTGAGGAGGCCGAACATCGAAATCGGATATCAAGCGTTTTGTCACTCCCACTAGCCTCCCGGCTCTTAGACTGCTCAAAGAATCCTAGCCACCCCAGCCTTCAAATCCTTTGCGAAAAAGCGGCGATCTAGCAGAAGACCTAAATACTGAATATATAAAAAATATATATACGTGAATATCAAGCAAAGAACGACAAGAAGATAACGGCCAACATAAAAGCATACAGAAGACGTACAGGAAAGAGCAGTAGAACTAGGCTTGCCTTTGGGTACTCTGACCCCAGTCAACTTGGTCTTCATATACCGGGGCAACAATTCCCTGCCCAAACAAGCTGGCCAAGTCCTCTCTTCCTCAGGAATAGAGAGGAAAGCATCTATCCTTGCAACAGCCTCCTCGTCAAGAGGATCATGATTCCAATCAGGAGCTACAAACATTACAAGAACAAAATATACAGGTAAGACTTATATGCCTCACTCTAATTCAATACAACTACAAATTAAGAGTACAGGAAACCTACCACTCTCCAAAGGAGGATATCTCAGATAATCAAAGCCTGATCCCAGAGTCTCAGTCCGGATAAACAGGAAAGTCTTTGCCCAACTCTTGTCATCTCCAGAGTCCAGGTTAGTAATTAATGGAGACATTTTTGACTTAATTCTCAAATTAAAACGACCAACAACAGGATTTTTAAAATGATATACTGCCTTGATATCATTAAGAGTAATCACAAGATTGTGTTTAGCACATAAATTTTCTATGGAATGAACAAGTTTCCAAACCATCGGCATAATCTGAAAAGGTGACACCTCCATAGCACGAATGGTGTCAATCATTAAGGGAGTAAAAGGTAACTTACACTGCTTTGAATGCCCATTCGAAAATACGAACCAACCAGGTGACACCCGAGTTAGCTCTCGATCGGACAAGACTCGGGAATCCATACCTCGGTCGACTCAGAATTATTTTCTTCTCCCTTAGTATCTTGTCATAATTTGTTTTCAATAAGTTCTCTTCGGAAAGTAAGGATCCAAAGATTGAAGAGCGGTAAAAAACGAGAATCCACGATTTGAAAGCCACAAAGACGAGCGGGAGGGTCAATTTCCCTTACCTCCTCCTCTTGGATGTCTGCGTGGGTTCGTGCTCAACAGCAGCAGCTCTGCGGGATGCGGGCGTTTCTTGCTCCCATATCTCTGAATGTTTGATTTATTGTGATGAGATTGAAATTATTGAGAAAGTATAAATTAGCAAAACAAGGTTCCTAGGAAATAGAGGAGAATTTCAGAAGAATACTTAGCAAAGAAAGTGGAGGAAATTTGGTGAAAAATAACCTCGCCCAAGATACCGTATTTATAGAAAATCTATAACGGTATGAAAACCCTAGGGATTGCAAAACCCTCAGCATGACATCACCTAGCCGTTATAGTGTTCAACGGTAACTAGGAGTCTAAGAGTCATTGATTAAGTGTAACTCTCTTTATTATTCAACCCGGTAAAATTGACATCTCACCCCTGGCCTGATCTAGCACGGGTAAAATGTCAAGGGGCAATTGTTAGGCCCAGATTAACCTGGCCTGACCATAACCTGGCCTGACCTTACAAGGCTGATTGAAGAAAACAAAGACCGGACAAATCTAACTATTATTTAGCTGTTGAAGAATATTATGGCAAGCAGGCTACTAAATCCTGGAAGAGAAGCCTGATGGTCAGTATATTATAGCTTGGCAGATTATTAAAGCGGGCTGGATCAAGAAGATAAACAAGAAATACAGTTGCATGAGTCAAATAACCGTGTCCTATACTCAAGGAAGACCAAGTCCGACCAAAAAACCCTATCATTTATGAATTAAGACGGAAAGGAGAGAAAGAACCTAAGATTCGTTAAAAGAAGAATAAGTCAAGCGGATTAATAGGGGACATGCCCTATTAATCCCAAGAACAACTCCTACATTTGGGGAGGAGGTTGCTCATTGTAACGTTGTTCATTGTAACGTTGAGAATAGTGTGGAGAACTATAAATAGCAGAATCTAAACAATTGTAAGGGCATTCAATCTTAGTCAATTAATTTACACTTTATCTCTTTTTATTCTTGAATATTCAGATATACATACAATATTGTACTCGGCTTATCAAGATAATAAAAACGTTATTCCTTATACTTAAATCTTCCTTTGTTATTTACTCGTATTATTCCAGTCATATAGAACTAGATACCCTGATTACTATATAATCAAGCCGGATCCTTCCAGGAAAATCCTGCTAAAACAGTAAAGAAAAAAGGAAACTAGACAACAAGGAAAAGCCAGGTACTCAAATCTCAAACAACAACAACGTCATCCTGAACGGTTCCGAAAACTTCCTAACAACAAGACTTATAACTACATCACTCCCAAGGGTTTCCTCAAAACACTTATGTCACATCATCTTAAGCTATTCCCTGACCGAGTCAACATATTGAGCAAGGTCAAAGATATCCACAGCAAGTCAACGTATCAGACAGCCTAACCGACGCAGCCTGTCGGCCTGTCTCTTGTGCCTCGGCTAGGACAACTAACCAGCCGGGGCACATATCCGCGTACTCATATCCAAGACCCCTCGGCATGGAGTCAACAGGGCCCGCCGGCCTGCCATGGGTCCCTCGGCCGAGGGTACATCAGTCTTTCCACCTGCTAGCCACTTGGCCACTTGGCCACTACGTGACAAAAGGTGAAAGTCTATAAATACTCCTCAACTGTCATTGAGGAAAGGATCCACAATCTAACCAAAAACACCTCATAATCTGGTAATATCTTCCTTATCTCTCTACAACATATATTTCGCCAAGTAACACACAACTTATCTCTTTAAGTTCACTGACTTGAGCGTCGGAGTGAGTACGCTCGGCCAAAGCCGAGCCCTCAGTTCGTTCATTGTTTCAGGAGAGGCCGAAAGAAGGATTCAACCAAAGACGTCATTCTACGAGCCACGAGTGGTAACAAATAACTGCTTCGGAATTACACCCGGAACAATTGGCGCCGTCTGTGGGAAAACAGATACTAGAAGCTAGTCAAATCCCTTACAAAAAAAAACACAAAACAAAACCCACCCAACGAGCTAAGAAGATGTCGAAACAACCAGAAACGGTGCTTGTGGAAACTGAATTCTACCAAGATGACACATTCCACAACTCGAAATCGGGCAGGTCCCCACGTCAGTATCACTGATACGACGAACGGGATGCCGAAGGAACAAGATACACCGCTGCCCGCCGACCAAGTCACTATCATGGGACATGTGGTTGATGCAGCTAAACTGAAGCTACTCATGGAACTAATGGGTAGCACGCCGACTCACACTGTCACAACGACAAGAGCGGCGGCACCCCCACAGGAGATCAGGATCCAAAAAGTGACTCCGAGAAACTTGAACGAAGCATTGGAGGAAGCTGACCATGTCAAGACGCCGGGGGAGCCCAGAGTGCAAGTGGTAGACTGAGTCCTTCCCGCACTCGCGGGGAGGACGATGTCGCCGCGCAAAGACCGACGAGGCCTGCCCCAGAGGAGTGAAAGAAGTCCGACTCACCAGAGTCGGAGAAGAAGTCCGACTCACCAGAGTCGGAGAAGGAGTCCGACTCACCAGAGTCGGAGAAGAAGCCCTTCCCGCCACGGGGAGAAGAGCCGGACTAAGGATGCGAGGAGCCGATCGCCGCGTGTCATTCGACACGTGGTCAGACAGCCTCTCGATGCCTATGTCCTAGAGGTCCCGGTGCCGACTAAGCTAAAGTTGCCACCCATATCATACAAAGGAGAAGGCGACTCAACCGACCACGCCGAGGCTTTTGAATCTTACATGTCGGTATGGAAGCAACCTGATGAGGTTTGGTGCCGAGTCTTCCCAACGACTCTGCATGGGATGGCACAAAGTTGGTACAAGGGGCTACCCGATGGGTCGGTATACTATTATGCCGACCTAAGGGACACATTTTTGGCCCAGTATTCTTGCAATAAGAGGAGGGCCGTCGAGACATCGGATCTCCTGACTATCAGACAGGAGGGAGGCGAGTCTCTCCGAAGTTATGTGAAGAGGTTCGATGCCAAGGTTCAGCGATTCGTGAGTGAGCAATGCGAACTGGCAATCGGCCCTTCGCACTCGATGAAAGGCCTCCCGAGAGGAGACTTAAAAAACGAGCTCATCAAGTGCGGAGGCCTGAACCTAGACTCCGCCAGGAAGATGGCCGACCAAGCCATAAAGGTGGAGGACTACCACAAAACCTGGGTAGGCCCCAGCGAGGCCGGGCACTCAGAGAGAAAGAGCCGCGGGAGGACAACCGGATGAAGGACGCCGTGACAATAATAGGTCACGGTCGACAAGTCCGCCAGAAATGTAACTCGGCGGGCGCGGGGAGTTCAGACCGTACTAACAAAAGCGGTTCAATGGTCACACCCCCTTGGTCGTATCTGCTGCCGAGGTCTTTGCCCCGAGCAAGAACGAGGGTCGAAAGTGAGAAAGGCCTCCCAAGGCGAGGGGGACGGTGACACGAGCCGATCTTTGTGAGTACCACGCCACACCGCCACTTAATCGACAACCGCCGCGGCATCGAAGAATGTCATTGAAGAGCTGATCCGGAAGGGGAGCCTCAGCAAATATGTTGCCGGAGGCCAAAAGACTAATACCGGCGGCTCAAATAAAAAATCCGTCTTTGAACGGATAGGAGTAATTCATGTTGTCATCGGGGGCAACGAGAACGGTGGATCCGCTCATGGGCACAAACGGCACCTGAACGAGCTATATCGTGGCCATCAATTTTGTGCCCAAAACAGAGATCCCCGCTTCCAACATCCCCGATATGACTATTGGGAAGAAGGACTACGAGGGAGTCATCGCCCGCACAAATGACCCACTCGTAGTCCACTTGGACATAGCCTACCACCTGGTCAAGAGGTGCCGATTGACACGGCGCCTACACGAACATCATGTTCGGGAGTGCTTTCAACCTCGGTCTGAAGGTTGAGGACTTGAGCCCCTGCACCAATCCGTTGTACGATTTTTTCCGGGGCCGGCCTGGTACCCCAGGGTCAATCAGTGCCGGTGATGTTCGGCGAGGGGAATGCGGCTAAGAACGTCCCGTGTCGAGTTCGTGGTCATTGACGGCTCGTCCGCCTACAACGTTCTCATAGGCCGAGTCACTCGAGCGAGGCCGATGCGATAATGTCCATCCGGCCACGACAACGATGTATGTCTCGGACCGGGGGGAAGCGCATAAGCTCGTCTCAAAGTGGCGAAGAAGTCAGAGAAGGGGAAGAGCCCATCCCTACAACAGAAGGGCGATCTCATGGATGCAACCGTCGTCATGGTCGAAGGAGCCGAGACCGAAGAAGTAGAAATTGACCCGGGCGCACCGTGAATCGCTCGGTGTCAACCTGGAACCAAAATCGGGCCGCTCTCCTAGACTGCGAGGAAGAACAAAGACGTCTTCGCTTACTCAGCAGCCGAGATGCCAGGCGTGAGCCGGGAGGTAATTGTTCACAAGCTGAACGTACTCTCCACCGCTCGCCCTGTCAAGCAGAAGATGAGGAACTCCTCAGCCGAGAAAGATGAGGCCATCAAAGCCGAGGTAGATAAATTACTAGCAGCGAGCTTTATCATTATGCCTTGTACTTATCCTGAGTGGTTAGCTAATGTTGTAATGGTGAAGAAATCATCGGGGGCGTGGAGGATGTGTGTAGATTTTACCAATCTTAATAAATCGTGCCCCAAAGATTGCTATCCCTTGCCTCGAATAGATAGTTTAATCGACGCCACGGCGAGCTACACTATCTTGAGCTGCTGGACGCCTTCTCGGGTATCATCGGGTATTCATGGCCAAGAAGAAGACATGCCTAAATGCGCATTCATCACCGTGAACGCACATACATGTATAAAATGATGCCGTTCGGTTTGAAGAACGCCGGCGCAACTTACACAAGACTGGTGGATAAAGTGTTCCAGAATTAAAAAGGGCGAAACATTGAGGCTTACGTCGACGATGCTATTGTAAAAAGCAAGTCTGACAGCGAGCACCTAACCGATTTACACGAGACATTTTGTTCATTGAGGAAATACAAGATGAAACTTAACCCAATGAAATGCAACTTTGTCCTCGGATAAGTTCCTCGGCGTGCTTGTCGGCGCCGGGGGAATTGATGCCAATCCGAGAAAAGTCCAAGCAATCCTGGACTGCCGGGCCGAGGAATCGAAAAGAGGTTATGATGTTGACCGGGAGGATGGCGGCTCTAGCCCGTTTTATCTCTCGGTCAACCGACAAGAGCACCCCATTCTTCAAAGTGTTGAAGGGAAATAAGGACTTCACCGGGGAGAGAACGAGCACGGCTTTCAAACAATCAAAGCTCATCTTCAAACTCTCCCAACCCCGTCCCGGCCGATCTTTGGGGAGACGCTATATCTATACATAGCGATTACCTCGGCCACGGTCGGTCGATCTTAAGTGATCATCGAGAGAAGAAGACAAACAAAGAACACCCAATCTACTTTGTCAACCATACATTGTTGCCCGCCGAAAGAAATTACCCACTGATTGAAAAAGCGACTTTGGCTGTCGTCGTTGCCGCAGCAGGAAATCAAGCCTTACTTCGACGCACATCCCGTGACGGTCTTAACCGACCAACCATTGGAGAAAGCATTGGAAAAATTTGAGCAATCCGGCAGGCTCATCAAATGGGCAGTAGAGCTATCCGGCTTCGGCATTCAATACAAGCCGAGGCCCTCGATAAAGGGACAGGCACTTGCAGATTTCCTGGCCGAGTGCACATATCAAGAAGAGCAAAACCCCGGAGTATGGGAAGTATACACCGGCGGGTCCTCCACGGCGAACAGCTCAGGAGCCGGCATACTTATCATCAGCCCAAACGGGGACGAGTTTGAGTACGCCTTGAAATTTACCTTCTTGGCCTCAAACAACGAATCCGAATACGAGGCGGTGATAACCGGGGTTGAGCTAGCTAGAGCTGCCGGGGCGGAACACATCATTTTGAAAACAGATTCACTTTTAGTGGCTAATCAAATTAGAGGAGAGTACGAGACTCGAGACGACGGGATGGTAAGATACCTGGAAAGGGTAAAAGCTGACACTTCAAAATTGAAATCTTTTCAGATACAATGCATTCCCAGGTCTGGGAACAACCGAGCCGACGCTCTCTCAAAGCTTGACAGTTCAACCATCAAGAATGTCAGTCGAACCGTGCTGGTAGACGTCAGGAATGCCAAAAGCATTACTGAGACCATCGGCATGGTGGGCGACATAGAGGCCGAGACGACGTGGATGACTCCAATAATGAAGTACAAACTGATGAATGAATTACCGGAGGACCGCAGTCTCTCACAGAAGATAAAGAGGATCGCAGCAAGGTACTTGGTGTTTGAAGGAGAATTATACAGGAGGTCCGTAATAAGGCCACTCTTGAAATGTGTCGGCCCCGGTAAGCGACGCGAGCTATCTTGACGAAATTCACGAAGGCATCTGTGGTCATCACATGGGGGCAAGAACAATAGCCCACAAAGCTCTCCGAGCCGGCTACTTACGCCCACCATGCTTGAGGATTCCGAGCCAAAACCGAGAAAGTGCAACAACTGTCAAATGCATGCTCCGGTGATACATGCACCTTCCCGAGATCTGCAGCCGGTACTTAGTCCCCTTCCTTTTGCACAGTGGGGGATGGATCTACTCGGGCCATTTCCAACGGCATCCGGAGGAAGAAAGTACTTGATTGTCGCCGTTGACTACTTCACCAAATGGGTTGAAGCTGTAGCGGTACCTGCCAAGACCACGGCGGCCGTAAGAAAGGTAATCTGGGAAAATGTCATAACTCGTTTTGGGTTACCCCAAGTCATGGTATTTGACCACGGCCGAGAGTTTTGGAGTAACACAATAATGAACTGGTTGGAGGAACTTGGTATCAAATTTGCATACTCCTCCGTCTGCCACCCACAGAGCAACGGACAGGCGGAGGCAGGCAATAAAACAATCCTCAACGGTTTGAAGAAGACAGTTGAAGACCTAAAGGGAAGATGGGCCGATGAACTACCCGGCGTCCTGTGGTCCCTCCGGACCACGGAGAAAGAAGCAACGGGGTACAGTCCATTCCACTTAGTCTACGGATCCGAAGTAGTCCTGCCAATTGAAGCAGCGGTGCCGACATTCACAACGGCCACCTTTAACCCGGTTGAAAATGAGGAAGGTCTGAAAGCCTCCCTAGACCTGGTCGAAGAAAGCCGAGATACAGCACGCCTCAACTTGGCAGTATACCAAAACCGAATGAGAAGAGCCTACAACCGAAGAGTCCACAAAAGGGACTTAAAAGTAGGAGATCTAGTCCTAAGAAAGTCGGCCGCCACCAACAAAGGGAACATTCATGGTAAATTGACGGCTAACTGGGAAGGTCCCTACAAAGTGGTTGAAGAAATGAGGCCGGGTACATACCGGCTGACAGACATGGAGGGTGTGCCTTTGATGAGCCATTGGAACACTAACAATCTCAGGAAATACTTTGTATAGCGGCGGAGGTGTCCAAGACAATTGTTGGCACCCCGACGCGTGTTTATATCTAATAAAGAATCATCCAAGTTTTCCATCAAAGTGTTTATCCCCTCCGTAGTCATATCGAGGTAGACGCCACGGCCCAAGCCGGGCAGTCACCCCAAGAAGTAGACGCCACGACAAATCACTCACTACCAGCGCGCTTGATACTCACGAAAGCGACCAACATGCCTTAGGAACGTATAAGTATAGTTGAGACGCAATTCTAGCCGCCTCGGCCAACCGAAGGCCTGGCAGAGGAAGCGATCAATATGTCTACAGATACGAACGCTGTCGAGCCGTAACCTCTAGCCGCCTCGGCCAACCGAAGGCCTGGCGGGGGACACAACGGTCGATACGCTAACATGTTCACGGGCGGTTGGAAAACGCAAATCGGACGCCTCGGCCAGACCGAGAGTGAAAGAGGAAGCGACCAACATGCCAACATGTTTAAAAAACGTTAAACACAGTTGAGATACGCATTCTAACTGCCTCGGCCAGGCCGAAGGTAAAAACGAAAAAGTGCTCAATTAATAACGTAAGAAGACAAGTGAAGGATTGTGATCAAACTTTCGAAAATGATTACAAGGAGAATACGACGACGTCCGTCCCCATAGGGATAAGCCAAAACACAACCTACCAAAGTTTTACAAAATACAAGGAAAAGAAGAACAAAAGGTTACAGACATATCATTTGAAGCGCCAAAAGATGGCGGGGAGGAAAGGCTTAATAGTTGGCCCCGAACACCAAACTATCCGAGATGCCGGGTGAACCCGTGACGACCGCCCGTCTCCCTATGCCTCGTTCTTGCTTGCCATCGGCGACGTTAGCAAAAGATCGTCTTTGGTAGGCGACCCAGAAGCTGTCTTGGCAGCTTCAGCCTCAGCAGCCTCAGCTGCTCTCATTCTCTCAACTTCCTCCTTGGCCGCCTTAGCCTTCTCAGCAAGGGCCGCCCTCTCCGCGGCCTCCTCTTCCTCCTTCTTCACCCTCGCCTCCTCAGCGGCCTTCGCCTCCGCGGCCTTCTCCTTAGCTTCGAGCTTGTCATCAAGCAGCTCGTCAAATTTTTGCCACGGAAAGGAGCCATCAAGAGGAAAGAGCTCCCAATCACTTCCCTGGCGGCTTCTTCGGCCGGTCCGTGATTGGGCGCACATGTTAGGGAGGATAACGGTTTGGAGTGTCTCAATGTCCTCCTCCCTCTGGGCGATGATAGCATCCTTATTCCGAACCACCTTCCCTTGGGCCCGGAAACATGGCCTTCCATTCGTCCCTCTTCTTAGCATAAAGTCGGCGACTTTCTGAAGGTGGTCACGCCCCTCCCACAGCCTAGGCGGATCAGCCTCCGCAGCCTCATCCTTGGCTCTCTCGGCGAGGATCGCCTTTTCGGCGTCCTCCCTAAGTTTTCTCTCGGCACGGACCGCCTCTTCGACCTCGGCCTTGCCTCTCGGCTTCCTTCTTCGCAGCGTCGAGTTCAAGCTGAGCCGCTCGAGCTGTGGAGCGAGCTTGACCATGGCCTTTTCTTGCTCCACAATAAGAGCACCGGCCACATCACCACTTCGACAACATCCTGGCCAAACTCGGGCCCTCCGACCTAATGACGGGGGGGTAGGCTTGGGAAGGAGGAGACGACGGTGGCATCTTGACCACTTACTGCGCAGTTGCTTCTCAAAGACGCTGTTCAACAAAGTGTGTCCGGTGAGACGGCGGTGGATCTACAAAAATTCAACCAAAGCATCCATGTCAACATTCATGGACATACCAGAGCATGTCATCGAACGCCTAATGAACCGGCTAAGTCCGAGCCACATGATAGATCTGTACCGAGGCTTGGCCTTCTTGGCCGGAGGACGCATTTCTTTGCGGCCTCGCAGCAGAAGCAGTGAGTAGAAGCGAAGCATCGGCGGCGAGTAGGCTCTTTCCTCTTGCGGAAGAGAGGAGATTCCATCGCAAGGTGACCACCTCCTCGGCGGTAATATCAACGACCTCCACCGTCTCTTTCTGGACTGAAGGGATGGGAGGTGGAACTGATGTCGACGCCGTCGCCGCCGAAGACTTTGTTTTCCGCGTTCGGCGCGGCATGTTACCAGCAACCTTCGCCTGGGCCGCCTTCACATCTAGGGCCTTCACCGCCGATCCATGAGATCATTTGGCGGCGGTCCGCAATCACGGTCCGAGCCTTAGGATGCAAATTAACAACTGTCTTGTCCTTGGCAAGTCCCATTCTCCCAAGGATATCTTCAGACAGATCCGGGCCGAAATTGTCCGCAAAGGAAACGAAGCAAGGGTTAAGTAGAAGAAATAAATCAAAGTTCAAATAACGAAACATTAAAAGCGAGAGATGGGCCTCACACCGACCCCACTCACCCCGTTCGAGGGCCGGTATGAGGCCGACGTGGCGAGCGCTCATCCCGAAGAATGATCTGCGTCGGGGGCATCCATCCCTTCGGCATCCCATTCTTCTCGGCCTCAAACGACCTCATCGCCCGCTTCTCATCCGCATTAAGAGAGACCTGCCGGCGTCCATCTTAAGCTTACTCCGGGAGACCCATTTGTCATGCTCCGCCTTACTCTCGCACCGCAAATTGACTTGGTCTTTGGAAGGACCGGGGCAATGGATAATCCTCCGGAACCTCAACGTACACCCACCGCGCCTTCCAGTCCTTGCGGGAAGAAAGCTTATCAACGGAGACGTAACCCGCTCCGTCCGGACGCCGTACCACCCAACGCGACCGGGGGGCGACGGCCGAAGGTGATGAAGCCGGCGGAATAAGTTAACCGTTGGGACCTCCCCTTGAAAAGCGAGCCACACAAAGCCGACTATAGTCCTAATGGCCAACGGGTGCAGTTGGGCCACGGCGACGTTCATGACTTTAATTATGGCCATAACGTGTTCATTCGGAGGAAACCGAGCCCATACTCCGTGTGTCGATGTACACGCCGATACATGACCGGAGGAGGGCAACAGACGCCTAACCTTCCCCGGAATAACAATACTATACTCCCCGCCGAAGGAGAAGTGACGTTCGAAAAAGTCGGGACCCGAGCAACAATGGGCAAACTTATGGGTCCAAGCACGGTCGGGGGCGGACCTTACAGGCGTCGCCGTGATCCATGATGTACGACCTCTCCTCATTAGGACGAGTCCTTTCAACATCATCACCGTCATCATCATCATCATCATCCTCCCAATCCTCCAGAGCTTTTGGATCAACTTCAGGAGAAGGAGACCTAGGGCCCCCAGACCTTATCGGGATGGCGGCCAGTGCCTCCTCCTCATCAAGGCGCGACGGGGAACCCCCCGGCGCAAGGTTACTAGGTCCGACATCAGCAGAAGACATGTTCACAACAAAAACTTAACAATTAAAAGTTGGAAAATTTGTTTGTTTACCTTGAAGAAAAAGTGCTACGCCGAAGTAACGATTCTGAAGATTAGAAGAGAAAGAAACCCTTGAAAATCTAAGAAAGAAAATTTTTTGAGAAGTTGAACTTTGTGCGAAAATTAAGGGGCATACTACTCTATTTATAGAGCAAAGCCCACGAAGATCGACCAATCGGGCAAAGCCCATGAAGCGTCAACCAATCAACAACGAGACACATGTCAAGCATGCGACCATGGGATGTCAATCGACAAACAAGCTACAAAACTTCTCCAACACGCTCCTTGACAGAATGCCAATGGACATATCTTCTTCAACATCGCCCCTTGGTATCTACTTGCCAAACGGACCGATTCAACCAAGCTTGGCGGCCACCGGGGGGGGCAATCAAAAGCACACGGCACTCACAACCTCGGTCTCGGCCGGCGCCACTCTCTTTTCCACATCTGATGTCCATTACACATCCATGTGGAGGGGGATATGATACGGCACGACCTAAGCGAGAACCAAGCCGAGGTAGAAGAAGCGGAGCGAAAAAATTTTTACTTGCGCAGAATACGCTCAACACTCATCGAAGGTCCATACCACGGCATAGACTACGGCTGGGGCAAATTGATGGGGCATATTCTGCACCCGCCGACCGAGTCAACATATTGAGCAAGGTCAAAGATATCCACAAAGAAAGTCAACGTATCGAACTGACCCTAACCGACGCGCCTGTCGGCCTGTCTCTTGTGCCTCGGCTAGGACAACTAACCAGCCGGGGCACATATCCGCGTACTCATATCCAAGACCCATCGGCATGGAGTCAACAGGGCCCGCCGGCCTGCCATGGGTCCCTCGGCCGAGGGTACATCAGTCTTTCCACCTGCTAGCCACTTGGCCACTACGTGACAAAAGGTGAAAGTCTATAAATACTCCTCAACTCTCATTGAGGAAAGGATCCACAATCTAACCAAAAACACCTCATAATCTGGTAATATCTTCCTTATCTCTCTACAACATATATTTCGCCAAGTAACACACAACTTATCTCTTTAAGTTCACTGACTTGAGCGTCGGAGTGAGTACGCTCGGCCAAAGCCGAGCCCTCAGTTCGTTCATTGTTTCAGGAGAGGCCGAAAGAAGGATACAACCAAAGACGTCATTCTACGAGCCACGAGTGGTAACAAATAACTGTTTCGGAATTACACCCGGAACAGTACTATTAAGACCGTGGACACTGATGCAACAAAGGCCCAATATAGAGGTATATTAACATTACTAAGTAACTTAATTATCCCTTTGTTTTACAATAAGAGTCGTATAAAGTGGTTTTATATGAGAATTTGCGATCATAAAGGATTCGATTTAAACTTAGTAAACCTTAATCAAGCAACTCGACTTAATGTTAAAATCGATAACCAATAATAACATTAGTCGTCTGAATCCAAGACCAACCAAAACCGGTCCGAGATGGTCGATTACTTAATAATAACTCAACCTGTTGGTAACATGACAACGAATTAGCTTTTATAATCTCCAAATAAAGCCGAATTGAAATTTTTCCTAATGTTAACTTAAAACTAAATAAATGCACTATTGGTTCAAACTTGAAAATATCAGATACTGTATTCACTGAATTATTAATATTGAGCAAACTCGAAACTGATCCTATTTGTCAGTTGTCGCACAATGATGATCCTGGATGACCCAATAGAAACACGGACCAACCTAACCCGTTGTAAACCGACGAAAGCTGATGCCGAAATGACCCAGTTTTCTTAATCGGATCAATAATTATATAATTTTTTTTATTTGTTACCGAATATATGGATTACTATTAGGCAATCGAATGGAGTTTAGTCGATTCGGGTAACAGGTCAAATGCAAATCTTCAGTTAATCACGACTTACACGAGTCCGATTATTCTGATCGAGTCAGTTTTATCATGGATCGGTTAGACCGGGTTTGATCCTAACTCTTAACCCAATCCTAAAATCCGATTAGTTTACTTATACACTTGCTCATCAACATCAATCATCAGCAAACTAAAATCTAAGCACGACTCTGAAACCCCATCTCTTTCTTCTCCAAATTCAACCCTCTTTGTAAGTCTCTCTTCCCTTCTTCAAAGATCTTTGCTTTCTTAATTTCTGCATTACTATTCAATTTTAATTCATCATGTTCAATTGTTCATCCATTTCATCCATGTCTGTATATTTCTGCATTGATTTTAATTAATCAAAATTAGTTTGATCACAAATTGTTTATAAAGATAAAAACTTTAGATTATGGGTATGCGATTTATGTGATTTATGTCATACCATTATTGTTTTAGTGTCTGATTTGATTATAGCTGTGAGTTTTTTTGCCTTTGACTTAAAGGGTTGGATCTGATCAAAGTGAAATCCCCCAATTTTCAGAGATTTTAGAGATTAACTATTGTTTGATTTAGTTGCTGTGATATTGTTAATGGGGTTTGGGGTTTAGACATTGGAATGTGGTTATTGTGATTTGATTGGTTGTCTAATGGGAGCCACAAGTGTGGATATGATGATGATTGGACTCGAACCGAATCCAGGCCATGAATACCATATCTCATGAGTCATGACTTTATCGGTTAAGCTAGCTGACATGTGTGTAGTGATTTCATTGGTTGTGAATTATGATCAACTGTGGCGTAGCCAGAGTTCTTAGGAAGTGGGGTCTAGACTAATTGAATTTAACAATGTAAAATGCAAGTTGTCGAAAAATCAGACCCCACTAGAAGCAATGTGGCTACGCGACTGCCGACTGGTGATGAAGGCTCCAAGATGATACATTTGTAGTTGTTGTTTTTACCATCCATGTTATAATCTATTGTTAGCTGCAATGTATTGTACCATGATGACATGGGGATTCGTTGGTTTTGATATTTTGCGGTTACCGCGTGAATTGCTGCTTCAGCAACTCTTCTAATGGAGTAGTTGGTTGAAGGTTTTACATTTGACCTCTTTGGTTCTGTACTCTTTTGAAAGAAGGTTGATATTATAGTGACATTGGGTGGCACGGCGCTTTATTTCTCCATTTTTTTTTTCGTGTTGTTCTGAGTGTTTGTTGAGTAGAGGTGGAGATCTCTTGCAGTATGCTTATTAGTAGGGATCCATGATTCCGTGGAAGTGTGAATCAGTTTTTTTTTTGAGAGAGGATAAGAATTATTGTCTGCACTACGTCTGAGATCTCTCTAACCTATCAACTTCAATGGGCGATTAGGGGTTTGTCAACATGTAACATGATTAGTATGTAGTATTAAATATTAACTATTCATAAATTACTCTCATGAACATAGTTTGTCGCAGTATGCTATCTGATAAATAATACTCCCTCGTCAGCGATGCCCATTTGACATTTTTATTGAGAAGAAAAAAAAGACAACTCATTCAGTTAAATTGAGAAAGTTTTAACTTTCTGACTAAATACAGAAACTTGTATCTCCATATAAAAGATACAGGTGATAGTTTTCGTTAATGACTCGTAGTTGGGTTAGGGTGCGGGTTTTTGTCGATTTCTTAGAGGCTGGCTGATGTGCAAACAATAAAAACAAACAATGTTGATTGTATTGTTACGATTTGGTTATGTCAAGTATTGATTGTAACGTTACAATTTCCTTATATACTTATATCTATGGTAGCACTTTGTCATCTTCAATTGGTTGATGTAGGCTTTACCAGTACGTAACATTTCTAGTTTTCTTAGTTTGTTTGTCGTCAACACAGTTTTGCATTATTTGTGGTCTCTGGACTATTCCTATCTTGACACATTTTTCTGATAGTTTTCCGGACTTGAGCATTCTCAGAAAGTATGGAAGGAAGCAGAAATCAAAATGGAATCCAGCTTTTGCTAGCTGCCGAACAAGAAGCCCAGCACATTGTTAATGCTGCAAAAAACGGTATGCATGCAAGATGGTTCTGTCTAATATATGCACCACATTTTCTTTTTGACATGTTTATGGGATGTAGAGCATCACAATCAGATTAATTTCCCGTGCTCCTGTAAGATTAAGCTTTCATTGTGATTCACTGATACCCTTTTGGACTCTAGAGTCTTAGTGGCTATATACGTGATCACAAAGTGATTTCCGTGTTTTGTGTATGTATAATCAAGGATATAAAATTTGTAGTCACATGTTTCCACTGGTTTGTCCCGAGTTGTGACCCTGAAATGCAAGGCTTTTTACCGGATCTTAGGTGAGAACTGAGAACCGATGATCATGATTGTTGGTTAATGGTTATTAAGATGGGGGGGGGGGGGGTGCACGTTTTACTTTTATTAAGTGACAATCCTAATTCATTGTTTCATGAATGACAATCCTTCTTCCAAAGAATCCATCTTTTGTCTCCTATTATATTTAATCGGGAATAAAAATTGTTTTGATGTCCATTTTTTCTATTGATTAAATGCAAATGCAAATGCGTTTTCCTGGGAAACTGGGGATGTAGAGGAAGGGTGTGGGATAACGCATTAACTTCGCGACATCTAATGGTCTGGGAGTGGATAGAAGTTGTTCATGCCAGTTACTTTTTAAAATGTTCTATCCTTCCTTTTTGTTTCATTATTTTGCATTGTGTTAGCATGTTCAATGATGATTTATGTTAGTCGACCCCAAGTTATTTTTAGATTAAGGCTTTGTTGCTTCCGTTGCTGTTGTATACTAATTTTTGTTTCTTCTTTGAACAGCCAAGATGGCTAGACTAAGGCAGGCCAAGGAAGAGGCTGAGAGGGAGATTGCTGAATTCCGTGCTCAGGTGGAAGCCGATTTCCAGAGAAGACTTGCAGAGGTAAGCTCTAGATTATGTTACCTCTCTCAACTGCAATAATACTGCAAATAGCAGGAACTATTTCCAGACACCCGTACCAGTCAGTTTTAGGGTCCAAAAAGTTTTGGTCTTTTGCCGATTCTCTTGCTTTTTGTTAACTTCTTTTCTTTTGTTTTAAGAGCCTCTTTGTAGAAGAGAGGCAATATGAAAGGAGTAGGAAATTATCAAGTTTCGAATTCAAATTACAGATATAACATGGTCTAGAATCTATACTAATCCCTCTGTCCCGGTCATTTGTTGTCCTATTTTATTTTGGGGTGTCTCTGTTAATTGTTGTCCTCCTATTTAACTTGATGGGCAATTTGATCATTCACACTTAATTTGGTCCACTTGTCATTTAGTAATTGGCCCCCTCCTCTTTCCTTGGTCTTTGTGCCAAAACCAAAGGACAACAATTGACCGGGACGGAGGGAGTATATGATTCAAGAAAGTGAACTACTTCTATTTTGAAGTACATGTCTGAAGGCAGTTATATAAGCTCAAACTTCTTTCCTTGGTCTTTGTGCCAAAACCAAAAGTGAAGCATATGACAAAATAAGTACTTTGATACTTCACTTTTGGTTGTATCTCGTGTCGACACTACACTCCATAGTGAGGTGCTTGTAGGCTTTGTAGCCGAGCTTTAGTGACAAAGCTATTATATTTTCTTTGATGACAATACTTTCAGTTTCAGCCTTAGAAGAGTCACTTCGTATTGTTACATGTGTCTTAACGTGGTGAATGGAACAGAGTAGCGGAGACTCAGGCGCAAATGTGAAGCGTCTGGAACAAGAGACGGATGCCAAAATCGAACAGCTGAAGGCCCAGGCTTCCAGCATATCACCTGAAATTGTACAGATGCTGCTCAAGTACGTCACAACCGTGAATAACTGAAATTTTGAGTATGTTCCATCTGTTGAGTGTTTCCAAAATCTCTTCTTTCTTGCTATCCTTGTTTTAAAGACAAGTTGTTCCATTTGTAATTCATTGTATTTGTTCAGCACTTCTTTGGTTCGTTACCCTGTATTATGACGGCTTTGTCATATATTCTTGGACACAACCTCCGGGTTCAAATAAATGGCTCCTTCCGAATCCTAATTTTGGCTGTTAAGGAGGTTTGTTAGAGTTGTAGCCAATTACTTTTCATTTTTCTTTAAATTTATATATTTAAGACAAGACGACCCGAGTCATGAAACATGAAGTTTCAGTCACTCTCGCTTATTGAGATGACCGATTCAACCCTTAACTACAAGATTGGTTTGTCAATTATCACCGGTCACTCTTTGTCCGAGTCATGACTTGTATGTTCACTAATCCTCGTGACACAAATTGGTTATGTTCTCAACTTTTCCGCTTGTTAGCAATGAAAAGGTTCGATCACTTTTGTTGGGATGGATCTTTTTATTTATGTTTCTATGTGCTCAGCGGGCTCAACAAAACTGACCCGACCCGCATAACCAGATCTGCACTCATATTTGACGCAAAACTCGAATTGATGTAACCGTTTACTGTCGCGTACTAACCATTATTGATAAATGACTTGAGAAAAACACTTTCAAAACTTACTCAAACCCGAAATGACCTGACTTGATCTGATCTGATATGGATGCTTGTAAACTAGAACCTAAACTGACCTGACCCGTACTTGCCCTAATAGACCGGTTTGCCACTTTAATTTTTTTTTTTTGTTGAGGCGGTGAGGTAGACGGCTTAGGTAATCCGATATGACCTAAGCTTCATGACAAAAATATCAACACATTGGTCATTCCATTGGTGCCATATTAAGGGGAAGAAACCTCCATTGATATTGTCCGAATCTTCCTAAAGATTTTAAACAACATTATAAAATGTCATGTTTTCCACAAGTTGCGCTAAAATATATTAATATAAATAAAATTAAAAATTAGATTAATGAATTATTGGCTAGCAGGATTCACTTTATTTAGCACTAGAAATTTTAGTTACCTTTCCAACCAAGCAACTTTGTAATTAACCTTAACCCTTTACACTAGATAGTCCATATGACAATTTTAAATCAAGTTTAAATTTCTTTTGCTTAACTTTTCATATAATTTAACTTGATTTTAAAGTGTCTTTGAACTGTAATCAAATCTTGTAAGAGATTTGATCTTTTGGTAACAATTGGTTACAATAATGGGTGTAACATTAAAAATGTACTCAATTTGGATGACAAAGATGTTTAAATTCCGCAAGTATTCAATTAGTTCTATATAAATTATAAAGGATTTGATGAAAAAGTTATTAATGATTTATTATTTAATCAAATAACCCTTCAAATAAGTACTCCATAATTAACTTCTGCAAGGTTATTTAGGTAAACCATATTGTATGTAATTTTGAAAACAATTTGGATGTAAAATGTCTAATATCTCCTACCCGAAATGTTTTGGTCTTTCATATGTCAAAATAAAAATTGTGATCTTTAAGTAATAACTTAAATTATCGAACTTGGGTAGTGTGAGTACAGCTGTACAACGGTGTGTTGAGGCAGCTCGGCCTAGCCCGCACCTTTGGGCCACAGAACTCAGCCCGACCAGCCCATAGCACAACCATTTTTCCTCCTCGGGTCAGGCTAGTGCTCACTTTTCTTTGGCCCGGCTCAGTCCTACACTAAAAAGTTAAAAAGCAAAGGAGCCCAATCCAGCCCGCTACTCAATGCGCTGGGCTCAGGCTGGAAGTAGTTGGCACGACACTGGCCTGACCTAGCCGGTCTCATGTTCTGGCCGTGCCTGAGCTGCAACCTCCCAGCCCACACCCTATCCCAGCCCGGCCCGACCCATCATGGCCCAGCCCACTGAAGAACTCTAACTCTTAAGTGTGGGTGACAAAAGTTCAAACTTTAAAAAAGGTCTAGTCATTAAATAGGTTCCGACAACCCAAATAAGATTGGTCCAATTGTCAATAATGACATTCAAAGTAAAATAAAAGAAAACTTACAAGTCAAACTTACAAGTCAAACCCTTGAAGTTTAACATTTTGCCGAAATGCCCAATTTTTTTATCTGGAAAAGTTTAAGAGGTCATAACTCGTGTTTACGAATTCAGAAAGTGATAATTTTTTTTCACATCGATCATATTTCCGAGAACTACGAGTTAAAAAAAATTTGTTGTATTTGGATTCCGTGCTAGGAGTTATTGTATGTCAAAGTATTTTTGACCGAACAAACTTTGACTGACCATATCTGTTGGTAATGAATTCCAAACTCGATAATTTTTTTTTAAGTCGTAGTTCTCGGAAAGATGATCAATTTGAAAAAAAAAAATCATCACTTTCCGAGCTCATGACCACGAGCTATGACCTCTTAAAATTTTTCAGATAAAAAAATTGAATATTTCGGACAAAATATCAAATCTCAAGGCACCGCCGCGTGCCTTTTCCAAACTCTTAATCACTAGAACGGCAATTGATTGGAAACGTGGCGGCCTAATAATTATCAATTGATTGAAATGTTAATAATAATTTTTGCCTTGATTATTGGCAATTGATAGTGAAAGAGCTCGATTATGTTGATTAATCTACGGTTACCTTGAGACATATATCTTCAAGGGAATAAAGCAATCGTAAAATGTCATTGTTGCTTAGTCTCCATAGTTTATACAGCTTCTACTTTGTACGATATTATATTATGGAGGTTTTGTTTTCTCATGTAATTTTCCACATTAGACAAGCTGAACTTCCGGTGAAAGAAATCTACCCATTATTCTTAATTTTATTATTTATTTGTTCAATTATGAAATTTATGTCGACTATATATAACTTTATATATAACTTTATTTCAAGTAATTAAAAACAGGTTAGGTTAGATGGTTATACCCTAACTTATAAGTAGACCAGGTAAAACTAACGTGAATGTTAATTGAACCACACCCTAGTTAACAGATCTAATTTGACCCGACCCCCTTTGATTCCACTGAATGTTTATTCCCATACATTGATCATTATTCCTAAATAACTTAATAACAATACTCGAAAATAATTCAGAATCTAAAATAACTCGACCTGATCTGACATTACATGCATGCATGCTATTTAAAAGTGCTACAAAACTCTCATTAGTCAATCCAAAAGTAGTCATAAGTTGATGAGAAATAAGCAAATTTTCTTGCTCATTAATTAACATAAAATTAACAAGTCATTAGACTAGATTTGATCTAGTATCTATCTATATTAATGAAGGAAGCTTTTTTCGAGCGTTTATAGAGTCTCCAACTTTGCCGAAACACCTAAGACTAATGAATAATGTTAATTAAATCTAATTGGAAGAAAAAAAAATATATAAAAAAAAAGACCAAACGTACAATGGAACAATCATCCATTAACTAATGTTTAATAGTTATAATAAAAGCACTCCTATGAACTACCCAATTCTATATGAAATACAATCCATCAATTAACTAATGATATCAAATTATATCAGAAAAATGAGATAGACTTTTGATCTAAATACAATCACAATCACCTCATTATATATGACATCTCATTGTTGCATATTGATAATTTCATTCACGCAGGCATTACCATATTGCTCATTATTGTTTTATCCTTCTTAACTCTTAATTGTTGCATTATAATTGTCATCTTATTTTAGTACGTAAGAGTATGTTATATGTTTTTAATCTCATAATTTGTTGTTTGACTACAGGATTGTATGGTCAACATAAATCGAGTTCACCGATGATGCTCACGACAATTACGTCATTAAAGCTGAAATTTTCACTATAAACTCCTTGATTATTTGAGGTAAAGCACTACAAAAGCAATTAATCCATATTTGTTAGCCATATTGCTTTCTTTTATAATACTCCTATTGATTGTTAAATTACTATTATTGCATGTTTTTTGAATTTTAGTTTTCTGTTTACAATGTGTCGTTCATAGTAATAAAGGTGTTTGTTCTAATTGCGGCTTTTTCTTCTTGCAGTGCAATGTCAAATATTATCGGATGACGTCTCAAAAATATCATCTATTCATCTACATATATATACAATTTTTATTCAAGTTTAGATAAAAATTACAACCTTAGATGAATTTTGTATTCAAATAAAAGAATGGATTTTAGGTCATCGACACATCGCAATTTTTTAATGTTAGTATTAATTTAGCTTGGGATCAAAAGTAATACAGATATTCATTTATACGAGAAACAACCAAATGGTCAATATATACACCCATTAGAATGATAATGGTGATTTCAACTTGCTACGGATCGGAATGCACAAAAAAAGTTGCTATAGATCGAGTTCTTAGCTTCTACAAACTTTGGGTTTTAGTTGCTAAATTAGGACCTCTTCATTCAAAGTTAATTATTATTTTATATGAATTCATTGTAAGTTTCCTACCATGACAAGATATATTCATTTGTTATATTTTTATTGAATATTGAGTGTCGTAAAAATATTATTTATCATATCATATACTATAAGATAATTTTTCAAATAAAAGTGATTTTGAAAATTCTTGTGTTGGCCCGGTAAATATCACAAATACTATCCAACAACCAGTTGTATAATGGTATTGTACAACCGCCTCAAAGTTGTTGAGCTCTTACACAAAGCTGTTGAGTTTAATAATTATTCTATTAAGCTCAATAACTTTGTACTGTAACTCGATAATTTTGTTAATAAAGCTCGACAATTTTGTAACAAAGCTCAACTACATTGAATATGTTGTATATACAACCAGTTGTATAATACATTAACTGGGTAAATAATACGGAGTACTCAGTTAGATAATACAGAGTATTACAAAGTAGTAAATAGGAATCCAAATAGGAAACAAAAAAAACTCGAGGAAAAGTCTAAAAGTCGAATACCAACTAAGGTCCAAACATCACCGGGACTCTTTTACTTATGAGAAACGAGTTAGGAGCTAGGGATATATAAATTCTGGATATGTAACACTACCTACCTCATTATTTAGATTTCCTGAGCCATGGTTGATTGTATATTTGTATGTATATAACAGTGATCTTATTTTTTTTCCTAATAAAATAAGATAATTAATTACAACAGTCGTACACTATAAAAGCAATCTATAATTTGTTAAACATATCATGCACATTCCTTGGTCGCTAAAACTTGGGAGAGACGGTCTTTCAATAAGTTATTGAGAGACCAGTTTTCGTACCCTTCTATTTGTATTTCGTGACCGTTTTGTTGTTGATCGTGACAAAGTAATTTCGTACCTATTTACATAATAAATGTACCCATTTTACCTTTAATCATAATTTGTATCTATTTTATTACATTTAGTACCACTTTTTCTTAAAATTGTACAATAGTCTTCCAATAAACTTATTAAAATACCATTTCTCAGGAGACCTCTTCTTGCTAGACATGGTAGTTGGTACCCTCGCGCATATTATGTTCACAAAACATAATACTATGCATAAATATTTAACAAAAAAAATACACAGCTGCGTTCTTCATTAATAGCTAACTAGATTCCTTGCGATTTTTGATAGAATTTAATAGCAACACATATTTATGTGGTTGGACTACTTCACAAATTCACTCTCTATTTAAGACAAAGTATATCGTTATTTATCAACTGTCTCCCGGAGTCCTAGACTAGATAATATGGAATAAATTGCTTTACTAGACGAGTTGTAAGATTATTGAGCTACAAAGTACTTAGATTGGAGTTTCAACATTAGGCTCAAACAGTTTGTCTAGCAACAGAAGTACGAAAGTCCTACTCGATGCAAGTTAACGGGAGTGAGTTGAGCGCTTGCGAGATTTGTGCAATGAGTATTTTTTTTGGGTTTTAGCAGTCAAATGAGCCAAGAGGTACTACAAAATAACCTAAAAATGAACTTAAATGAAACCAGTAATTATTGTGCGAGACGGTCTTATATCGTGAGATCCTGGCAAATTCTCATTTGTGACGGCGATATCTATGATTCTATGATTTTTAAAATGAAAAAGGCTTGGTACTAATTCCTATATTAAATTAATCACAACATATAAAGTGTAATTAATAAGTTCATTTTTCAATAATGTTTCCATATAAATTGTTTCAATCCGCCATTGCAAATGCAACTTCAATGAATATACGACAATCTCATATTAATATTGAAAACTTTTTGATGTGAGACTGCTAATATCTTACTAAGATTCTTAAATTAAAGCAACAAAATAATAAAATATATGGTATATTTGCAATTAGTTCATCAGCAAAATAATCTTATAAGTGGGTAGAACACCATATAAAAATAGTAACGTAGAGTTTCGATCATACAAACGTTTTTTCATTGCTATATTATACTATACGACAGAGCAATACAAATAGGCCCGTGCATCGCACGAGCATTAAATCTAGTATATATATATAAAAGAGAGTTTTTTCGAGCGATCTGAGAGCGTCCACATCATCAAAAATCAATTTAGGAAAGTATAATTTTTGATGTAAAAAATAAAGTGGAAAATCTTTTAATTATTATAATATGTATATTTCCTAAATTATATTCAAGTGATATTTCCAATTTTTATATCAAACTTTTACATTTCATTTTGCAAAAAAATATCGTTAAAAAAATTATGAAAATAATATAATTAGCTTTGTGTTAAAAAATGCTATCATTAGAGTATAAATTTCATATTATTTGCACATATTAAAGATGGTGTACTTCTTAATACGTAAAATTGTGTACTTTTTAGTATGTTTTGTCCCACATTGGAAAATAAGTAGGTGTGGTGAATATACTACATATAAATAGTAGAATTGTCCCACACCGAAAGATTAGTATAAGGTGATGTGATCCTATGATTATAAATAGGATACATATTTGGAACTTATGTATCCACCCAAAATTTTTTGAGTCTCATAAATATTGTTTTAAAGAGCTCTTAAGATTTTTTATCATTATCTACGATATGATATAAAAAATAAAGTGGAAATCGTTGGAACTACCCGGGAAAGAGTTAAGAACATGAACAAGAAAATAAAAAAATAACTAAAGGTTTTACTAATGGTAATCTCCTGACACAATACAAAACTGAAGATTTTACTAATGGTTGTCTTCTGAATGCAGTAATAGAGCGTTAATGACTCGTTATATGTACGATGTAGAGATCCATATCTAATGATCGAGACTAAGTGATTTTACCTTCAAAGAAAAATAATATGTATACAATAGTGATTTTTTTAAGAAGAGACATGTATTTCTTGGTATGTTATATCTTTCACATTGAAAAATAATGTAGGCATTATGAACATACTACGTCTAAATAATTAAATTATGTATCTCACATTGAAATAATAGTATACGGTAGGGTGATTCTATAAATATAAATATGAGGCATCCTTGAAACTTATGTATTAATCCAAATTTTTTTGATATAAAAGATATAGACTTTTTAGCATGTTATATGTCCCACATTGAAAAATAATGTAGGTGTTGTGAATATATTATGTATAAATAATAGATATATCCCATATATATACATTTTCTACATTGAAAAAATGATGTACTTAGTATGTTATTTGTCCTACATTGAAAAGTAACGTAAGTGTGGTGAATATACTATGTATAAATATTAGAATTGTCCCACATCGGAAGATTATCATAAGGCATGGTGATCTTATGATTATAAATAGAAGTCATAACTCAAAATCTTTTGATTCCCTTAAGTATTATCAGGGATAACTCTTAAAAGAGTTTGTATTACTGTCTCTACAATAATGGTTTCTAACCTAAGTTAATGTTTGGAAAATCTTTAAGTTATTATAATATATACTATGTATTTCTTAGTTTATATTCAAGTAATGTTTCTAATTTTTATATAAAAACTTTTAGATTTCATTTGACAAAATAATGTAGTTAAAAAATTATGAAAATAATATTATTAGATTCATGGTAAGAAATGCTATCATTAGAGTATATATAGATTTTATATAATTTGCACATATTAAAGATGGTGTATTTCATAGTATGTTATATCACCCACATTGAAAAATAATATAGGTGTGATAAATATACTACATATAAAAAATAGAATTTTCGCATATCGAAATATAGCATAAGGTGTGATTCTATGAGCATCCTTGGAACTTAGAAATCAACCCAACATATTTTGAGTCGCTTAACTATTGTCTTGGAGAGCTCTTAAAAGTTTATATCATTATATTTTCTACCTATAGATTTTATATGTCCCATATTGAAAAATAATATAGGTGTGGTAAATATATTATGTTTAAATAATATAATTAGAATTGTGTTAAAAAATATTCTATCATTAGAGTATAGGTTCTTATCATTTGCACATATTTTAATTATGATAAAAAAAAATAGAAAACAAACGTCCATGGTAGCATGTGTAATCTATCAAAGTTCAAAGTTACCATGAGAAATTTCCAATATTATAATGATATAGTTAATAAAATTTGCATTTAAAAGAGAGATATCCGTACCAATAAAACAATAAAGGGGGTATTATTTTTTAATTGTTATTTTATTGTCACGCCATCAAACTTAACGTCCATTTAACCGCCTTTACATTAGGGGGTACCATGGACAAAAAAATGGAACATCAAGGGTACTATAGGCAGATTTTTAAAAGTAGGGGTAACATGGAAAATCTAACAAAACTAAGGGGTACCACGGGAAATTTCCGTATCTCAATTATGTTAATTTTTTTTGAAGAAAAACAACGTACAAATATTAATGGAGAGTACTTGATCATATTATTTATTAAATTTAAATATAACTATTAGATATAATGAGCAGCAATTGTCTGTATTTGGTATTTGAGATCTGGTTGGATGTCGAACTAAGTACAAAAAAGATGGAGTAATTCTGAGTATGTTATTTGTCCCACATTGAAAAATAATGCAGGTTTGATAAATATATATTACGTATAAATATTTGAATTGTCCCACATCATAAAAAAAATCCAATTTTTGTGAATATATTACTTATAAATAGTATAATTGTCCCACATTGAAAGATTAGTATAAGGTGGGGTGATTATATGATTATAAATAAGAGTTAACCCACGTATATATTAATCTTTTATTTTTTTTGAAAGAGATATTTTAATAATATGTAAACAAATCATTAGACATATAATGTAAACATTAAACGCTTATAACGTTTTTTTTTTTGCATTATAAATAAGCTAATTACCCCGTTGCAACGCACGGGCATTCAAACTAGTTAGATAATAAACACTACCTAATTAACCTTATTTGTGTCGGAAGAAAGCTTATAGTGGAACCTATAATTCTCCTCCAACCTGTGCCCACCAGGATAAGTGGATAAACCACATTAATTAGATTAAATCTTAATTATAATTAGTGTACAAATCCTGTACCAGCAAAAAAGAACAATAATTATTCAAATTAATTAAGTACAGTTATCCACTAAGCTAAAAGAGAGAAAATCTTTATGTTTTAATACATAATAAACATACAATTGATCTTTCTTATGACGGATAATAAAGACAGAAAAAATGTGATCATTTTATCATAAAAAGTAATCATTCACGCATTTTTATTTATCAGATAATAATTACATTTTTTATATAAAATGCCCACTATAATAAGTGGATAAACCACATTATTTAGATTATTAGATATTAATTATAATTAGTGTATAAATCCTGTAACAGCAAAAAAGAACAATAATTCAAATTAAGTAGTACACTTATCCATTAAGCTAAAAAGAGAGAAAATCTTTATGCTTTAATAATAAAAACATAAACCTTAAACTTATTAGTATCTTTTATACAACACACTTGTGAGTATAATTTCTGCATAAAGCCTGGATTGTCACCTTTTTGTTTGTGGATTTTCAGTTTTTTGTACTTTCATTAGGAAATGCTTAAGACTTAAGAGTGAAGTACATGCATGATTATTGTTTGGATAAGGTGGAATCCTATACGAATCTAGGAAATTAATCTTTTTTTTATCTCCAATTTAGATTTAATGGCAAATCTAGTGATCTAGCTAGTGGAGTAGTGGGAAATTTGTTTTATATGTATGTGTAAATTTATTCTAAATTTAATTTCATAAATCAAAACTACTCGATCTATTTGTGTTGGTTATTTGTTTATCATTTACGGGTATTATTTTTATAATTTATAATAATTATCTTATAAATTAAGACTTGGTGAGTAATTTTTAAACTAAAAGCTGGATTTTCTAGGTCCAAACTAACAAAGAATAATATTAATAATACAACTAAGAAGAGTTGAATTTTCTGAATAAAACTCAATTTTTAAGGTAAAAAGAGTGAAATGAGTATGGAATAACTCTTATTAAATTTAAAGAACTAGAAAATATAGTTTCATTAAATTATAAATATGATGCCATAAAAAATTATGCTTAGCACCACAACTTTAAAAATTAATCACATGACTTAGCTTCACAATTAATCTAAAGAGAGTCAACAAATGAAATAGAGCATCCTAATTTAAAATTAAAAAATTAAACGTAAGATGAAATGTGACATATATAAAATTTTCGGAAGAATTTCAATATTATAAATAAGTATATAAAGCATGTTAGAGCCTTAGGGGAGTACACAAACTCAATCTACGTGAAATAACAAAATAGAATTAAATGATGTAGCTTAAATGGCGTTATTTCATAAAATACATATAGTTTCTCCTAATGCACTTGACTGAATAGTACTAAAAATGTCGTAATTTAGTAATTAAGATGGATGTATTGTGAATATGATTGTTTAAAAAGTCGATCAGATCTGTAAACCTAACCAACCTGGGCTAGCTGATTGGTATCAGAATAGACATAATACCTTCTGGTTCCACGCCTCCACAAGATTATGGTGACAGCCTCTGAATCTCTGATTCACTCCAAATTCAGAAAAACCTTAAAAATCCTTCTTAACCTGTCTAGTCCAATTCAAACTCTGAAAAAGCCATACCTAATGGATCCTGATCTGATGTGAGCCCCCCTAGCTCCTAGTTGGTTGAATCTCCTGCTCCAGGGCCACTAATTATGGGATAGTTTGGCCTCCGAGTTCGTTTAGTCCAGTCCAGTGAACATCCCTAATGGTTGACAATAACATCTATGTTTAAACCTTCCTTCCAATACTGTACGTACTCCGTTGCTTAGTCGCCCCCCAAAAAATGATTGATCAATCAATTAAGGCGATGATTAGTATCTTAATTATACATTAATCAAATGATCTAGACATTCAAGTAGTCTACAATTCACAAAATTAACATCACACGTAAATAGCGTTCTAATTCTAATCTAAATCTTTCACTAGCTCATCATAATCTTGGACACGTAGTCACTACAACAAATACTTTAAAGCTTAAAGTCCACCAAGACTTCCTTTCATTCACCAATTATTGGCCTCAAACATTATTTTATTACCATTAAAAACCAATAACACCAAAACGTTATTAGTTTTATAAATGTTTCGTGCCCTACCAACCACCATATTGTAGAGACATTTATATACCTTTGACGGTCCAATTTAAACGTACAGACATTTTTAATTTAATTCACCTTTATTATTGTATACGTATATGTATTGTATAAAGTATATATGTCGCTTTCACATATCACAATACATTCTCAACAATCAACATATTCCAAAGTAAATAAGTACGGAGTATAAAGTATAAACGTATACTTTTATGAATTTGTAATAATATAATTTTTCTTAATTATTTTGTTAAATTGAAAGACATGTGAACAACTCAAAAAAATAAAACAATTTCCAAGGGAATAACTTAATCTTATTAGACGTAATTTTTAAGCTGATAATTAAGGTTCAATTAGTTGTTAGTATTATATCATTCGTGGTACGACTAACTCCCTATGAGGTGACTATATGATTTTTCAAAATTGAAAATCTTAAGACCAAGTGCAAGTTTAGTTTAGATCTCGGATGACTTATTTAGTTTAATCAGCTTTCAATTTAATTTAGACCATGTTCTTTTAAACTTAATTTCAGATCATTTCAATTTAACTCTATTTGGTTCATTTCACTTTATATTAGCTTCATTTAATTCTGTTCCGTTCAACTCTTTCAGTCGTCAAAAAAAACAGGGCTAAATAGTTTACTTGTGAAGAATGGAAATACACGCATTTTTTTAAATTGAAGTCCCACTTATAATGTCCATAAATCTAGAATTTGAACTTGTTGTAACCTCAAAATATATATTAATTAAGATTTTGATAAGTTATGAGAAAGTCATTTCACAAAAGACTAAGCTATTAATTGCAACTTGGTATTTAATTAATAGTTCAATTTAATAAATACATCATGTACGAAAAACGGAGGCACTATGTAATGTACGTGTATTATTATAACATGAAATAGCTTTCTAAAAATAAAAATAAAAATAAAATAAAATAATGTTGTTAAAATTCCTCTATATAAATCTCTTACCTTCCATTGTTTCATCTCACAAGCAAAATCAACCAAAACATCTATACTTTCTTTTCCACAACATTTCCACTTTACCTAACAACAAGAAATGGATCAAAATGTACAAATAATTGCAAGAAAAGCATGGCACATACTAAAAGTAGCCTATTTCTTACTAAGGAAAAACATTAGCAAAAGAAAGTTACTCCTCCTAGAGCTCAAATACTTAGCCATGAAACGTCCAAAACTCACCCACCACCACCACCACCGCGACAACGCGTACGAGTTTAGTTGTAGCAACACTCCATGTCACTTTAACAAAAGGGCACACAAAAGCCATGCACGTAGTAAAATATATCGCGATGAGGAGCGTGAGTTTCAAGCCGTTAATAGGGTATTAGACATGATGTTGAATGTGAGTAATAATAATAATAATAATCCTCGGAATGAAGATGTTGAGGGTTCGTTATTTACGTGTTCACCCGTTTTACCCGGGTTTGGGTTTGGCCGGAGTCCCATGGTTAGGGAGCTTAGGGTTACGGACTCACCTTACTTAGTACAAAATTATGAAGATGGTGAAATGTGTAATTATCATGTTGATGAAGCTGCTGAGGAGTTTATTAAGAAGTTTTACGATCAACTTCAACAACAAAGAATTACGGAGGCGTAATTTTTGTCAAAATTTTGTTTTGTTGATATTAATTACGTGTGGAGTTAATTTGTGAAAATATGAAATATTATGGAGTACGTAGTAGTGTTTCATAGTCGATCGTATAGTTCAATTTTCATATAATCCTTTTTTTGTTTTTTGTCTACTATGTAATTTTACATTTTCATTGTAAGAAAGCCTTTTGGGTTCTCTTTTGTACATTACCTTTGAGTAAAAAAATAATAATCAATGAGAATAAAAGGAAAATCATATTTATGTATAAAAAACGACTATATACAGTTATACACAATCTTCGTATTTGTATTTTTGGTTGTCTATGTTATAAGCGCTTGTATTATTGTGTCTTATACATCGTGTTTATTGTTTTGACGGGTCTATAATTCTATATTACCTTTCCTTCCGGACCTCCCTCAACTGTTACAGACTTACAGTGGTATACGTGACATTTACCTTGACCAAATAAAGTCACCAATCCAATATATACCAAGTCATTCCCTATTTCACAGTATGTCCTATGCTCTTCAGGCCAAGCTCCGAACCGGATCGTCTAGGCTAGGGGTGACGGCTGCACGGGCCGACTTAGGCTTGGCTTTAACTAGGCCCATTAAGTTATTCTTAATGTTTTTTAATTGGTTTTTACGGCCTTGGGCGGACTAGGCCCAACTCTTTAGGCCCTAAAGCGGCCAAGGATCTAACGGGTTGAAGCAGGCTGGGGTGGATTGCAGAAATATAGGCCCGCCACCTAGTGGTGGCTACGCCCTGAAACGGCCCTTGGTGGAGGCGGCTTGGGCGGGCCGGGTTGGGTTTGCTAAGGCTGCAACCCAGGTCAGGCCCGTGGCGGGTGGAGGGCGGGCCGGGCTTGCAGGCTGGTCCGAAAAAAACATTTTTTTTGGGCGGGCCGGGTTTGAGGTTTGAGACCCGGCCCGGCCAGAGGGAAGGCACGGGTCAGAAGGACCTAGGGTCGGGTCAGGTAGGCTGGGTCTAAGGAGGCCTGAGTGGTGGGTCGGGCCAGGTTAGCCCGTTGATTTGGCCAGCTCTACCGCCACCTAACATATGGAGTTGACCGGGTCATGCCAGGCTAACCCGTGTTGTTGACCAAGTCTCGACCATACCCTTCTCACCACAAAATAATCTTCCTAAAACTTTATAATATCTTATGATTCTTATTCCACCTCAACTTATTAGTCACTTAATTGACCTAAATATCCATGCTACAGTGCTACTACCTCTCTAGCTTCATCCAATACTATACCTATCTAGCTACTGTATAACATATCGCTTGGCTCTTTAAATGCACACTAATTTCACAAAGTTTCTTAACGATTTTTTTTTACTAAAATAATAGACTCACAATTTGGTTTCACATCCTCCTGGTAGTCTTCATAACAAATGATTATATTTTTAAGGGTCATAACAAATACAGCCCTTAAAATTGCATCTATAAAACATTATTAAAAGCTAGCCTAAAAAGGCCACGTAGACAATGTCACATGGGATGAAAAAAAGCCATGTACGCAATAACATTGTGACTTGTCAAACTAATATGACATGCATTATCAATTTATTATTATATTGCATTAATTTAATTCACTTATTTCCTTTAAAAATCCATCCATATTCCATTAGTTTTAAACTTAATTAACTCAAAAAAACTACAATAAAAAACTACGCATTAACTATAAGTTTATAATTTCAAGATATTTCATATGGAGTAATATTATATGTATTCGAAATAAAAAAACCGAATACATGAAATTAAGAATGAAAAAGAATAAATGAAGTTGAAAACAAAAAAAATTTGTATCTATACAATATAGTTAAAAGTCTACTTAAAACATTTAATTTTAATCCACATGTCGAGTTTTTATTGGGTAAATACTAATTCATCTATATTGATTAGTTGATTATTTATTAATACAATATTATAAAAATCTAGACTAGATTATGTATTAAAAAGTTAACTTTAAAACTATCACATGCTTATAAGTACAAAAAAATTTAAAAAATATTAATTGCAAACGCAAAAAATAAATTAATACAAACTCTTTATTTTTCTCTCATAAATTTGGTTATTAATCTACTTATTTATTTAACTTTTAATTTCTTTTATTTAATAGGATAGTTTTTTGGTTTTCTCTCACCATCATTATAATTTGTAGTTATCATAATTTTTTTTATCTCCCTTCTAAATCACAAAATTGTTCCTCTTCCCTTGAATAAATTGTTGAAATTAATCAATAATTAATAACAAAAAGTTTCCTATATAACTATTATAACAATCCTAATTTTTATTTTTATTCAAAAAGTTGGTAGGTAGAGTATACATACATAGATAATTAAATGAATTTTTTCGCTTTTTATCCTTATTACGGAGTATGTTTTAAATTTATTAATAGTAAGAATATTATTTAGTTATTGTTTTTGTGTTTGTATTGAAATTGCAGGAAGATGACATACTCAATTATCAATAACATTGCATGAAATCTATAATATCTAATTAAAAGGGTAGCTTAGAACATTCAATTTCATTTCACATGACATTTTCACACCCCATTAATTCTTATTCATTTTTATTTATTATTTAATTATATTGACAATATGACATGCATGGAATAATAATTGAATTTATAAAACTATCTATAATTAAAAAGTAAGCCAAACTATCTACCATTATCTGAATGTCATATTTTAAATTTCATAAGATAATTTCTAAACCACTCTTATGCAAAGTGGATTTTGTAAAAAAAAAAATAAGAATTTTAATAAAGCAAATATTTTACATTCCATTTCTCCTTTGCTCCATATATATTTATGTCTATATTAAATTTCATAATAATGAGAAAAATCTATAACTCAATAATCTAAATATAAAATATACAAATCTAATTGAAAGGCAAGCAAAACTAACTATCGTCATTTACATGTCATATTTTAATTACATAATAAGATAACATCTTAAATCAATCTCCTCTAAAGTGGATCTTGTAAAAAAATATTATAATAATAATAATCAAGCAAAACTTATACATTCCATTTCTCTTTATTCCTTATTAATGTTTATATTAAATTTCATAATAATGAAAAATGATGCTCAAAAGTCGTGAACCTTGATTCATATTTATACCTATATTAATTTTGATAATAATGAAAAAGGGATGCTCAAAAGTCATAAAATGCATCCTCAATTCTTTATATATTTTTGATGGAAGACAAAATTTGTAAGCCAAAATTTTTCTTATCTCTATCGTCAGTAGAACTAAATACATCACTAAACTTTCCTATCATTCTATTAACATCAAGCCAAGTGTATTAAGATTTTAAAATTATTAACTAATTTATTTACTTTTTATGTAAGTTCCATTATTGGGTTATGAAATGTTCATCACGTACATTTTCAATTTCATTGTTTGTGTTTGTGTTGTTCTCATTTAGGGTCTATCAAGATTTATGGTGTGGTGTTGAGCTATTCAAAGGTAATATACTTACATCTCTACGACTTCATTCTCATTCTCTTTTTCTTTCACTATTTAAAAGGAAACTTAAGCTAACAACGATAATATTGAATAAAATAAATTTTACTATTTTGTTGGTTAATTCAGACTAATTACGGAGTTACTTTTTTTTTTATCATAGGGTCGATTCGTTGGAAAAAGAATACTATATGGAGAAGTAAAATACTAGGATAGTTTAAATAACTATATATTGGAGACTAACTACAAGATTGACGACATCAACGCGAATGACGAATAGTTTTTTTTTTTCTTTTTTTCAAATGTATATTTTATTTTGGTATTTGTTTGTTTTTTTTTCATCATTTTACTTTCGAAAAAATAGCAATATTCACCTACTTTGGATTATTTAATTTATCGACTTTGATCTTTATGTTGACATGTAAATGCCCGTAATCTTAGTACGCAATCAATGATGACTTATTCATAAGGTGAGCTTATACTATATCTTTTGATATTTTATAAAATTTCAATTACTAAAAACACTAGAAACATCACACTCAAAACAAAACATCCCGTGAATTTCACGGGCCACAAAACTAGTTTAAGCATTAAAAACCTTCAAAAATTAGGAATTAACAACTAAATTACACATTAATCAATACAATTAATGCATATATATACGAATTTATTTCCTTTTTTAGTTATATTTATCATTTTCCTATTTTTAAGGAGGGGATATTCGTATGAGGGTTTTTTCTGGAGGGCTAAAAACCTTATATTCAGTCGTAGCCAATACATATTTGTTTACTTTTGCTTTTGACACAAAAACCAAGGAAAAAGAAAGGAGGGTCCATTATAGAAATATTCCAAAATAGAAAGATAAACAATTAATTGAGATACCAAAAAAATAAAATAGGTAAATAAATAACTGGACAAATTAAATCATCAAAGAAGTAATCCAAAAGGATATAAGGAGAACAAACTAAGAATCTAATGTACTCAAAGGAAAATCAATCTTCATTACGACTAATCAATCAATTATATAATAATGACGCTAAATATACTGTGATACTCGTTCTTATGCTTGAGTTAGATTAACGACATAGACCAATCAATTAAATAATAATATCACGGAACGAGTGACACAAGCTTCAATTCGTTCCCGTCTGAGTCGTTCCATCATTTAGCTAATCAAGTTATCTAGTATGTGTCTCGTCTCGTCGCAAAACAAAAAGAATACATAAAATCAATACGACGTAATTAAATCATAGGAGGATCAATCAAGACCTAACAAAAAACATTATATAAGGTGAATCTTGAGAAGAATCACAAATAAGACACTAAAAAGCTAGATATAGGTCTTTTTGCACACCAATTGGAACTTAGTAAAAGATCATAGGCTTTCCGTCCACCTCGTGAAAGATATGGTACTTAACCTAGTGGACCATGGTTACTAAAGATGATAAGAAGGTGATGATTTTAATAGTTGAAGGACACTAGTACCACGAGAATCACTCATTTAAAGTATTGAAAATGAGATGAATTGTGAATTCGTGATGCCTAAGAAATTACGACGATTTTTATAAATAAAGTATTATAAAGTTTACGTTGTTTTTATGCATGTATTTTGAAGATTGATAGTCGAAATAGATATTTATATTTCGCCTAATCGATATATCAATTCAAGTATTATAGATTTTACGTTGCTTTTATATATACATTTTGAGAAACCGATAGTCAAAATAGCTAGACATCAAAATTTCGCTTATTTAATAAATCAATTCAAGCATTATAAAGTTTCCGTTATTTTTATGCATGTATTTTGATTGATTGATGGTCGAAATAGATATTTATATTTCGCCTAATTGATATATCAATTTAAGCATTATAAATTTTACATTGCTTTTATATATACATTTTGAGAAACCGATGGTCAAAATAGCTAGACATCAAAATTTCGCTTATTTAATAAATCAATTCAAGCATTATAAATTTTACATTGTTTTTATGCATGTATATGGATAAACTGATGGTCAAAATAGACATTGTATTAGAGATATATTAAGTTAGGATTATATTGTTAGAGATAATATAGGAAAAGATAGAATGGAGAATATTATGAGTATCGTAATATCTCCGGAATATGCTAGGAATATTACTCAGTCATTGCATATCGTATATTTCAGTAATTCAAAAAATCAATGCAAGCATTATAAATTTACGTTATTTTTATGCATGTATCTTGAATTCTTGATAAGCTAATGGTCAGAATTGACATTACTAAAGCATATATAAGAACAGAAATAATATACGAGTAAATTGGATAAAAGGTGTACTAAAATTTAATAATATAAACAAAATTTACGTAAGACTATTTTAATTTGTACTCGTTATAATAATGATCTTATATCGATTAATTTATTGATTTTATTATATACGGAGTATGAATTTGTGAATATATTAGTTATTTGTAGACATACTATAGTTTTATACTTCAAATTAATTATATCAATTAATTTATTGATTTAATCTCGTTGATGTAGTGCCAAAAAAGCCCTCCACTAGCTTATATCAACTCACAGTTAAGTGGCTGTGCATAAAAAGAAGAAAACGGCCAAATGTAATGGGATTGAAACATAAAGCCACCAATATTTGTCCAACAAAGTATACAAATTATTGCTCCACTCAACTTTAGTAGTTGTTCACTTTTTGCCACCTTACTATCAAGCATTTTCATACCCCAAAGCAACTCTAATTTAAGGTGTTAGGAGTTGTTACTCTCTTCTCTAACTACTTAACTAGATTATTAGAAATATAAATATTAGAAAATTATTTCATTTAAAAATTTGAATTGATATTTGAAATACAATTATTGTTTCACTTGTGTGGTTTGAAAGCTCTCGAAAATTAAGCTTGAAATTTCAGGATCATTACACTTTGATGTCATGTGATGAGCCAGCTATCTGAACCAAAAGTTTAGACGACTGTTAGCTCACTAATCAATTATTTAGTATTCTAATACACCCTCTTACGCAAAAGTTTTGAACAAGCATGATTAATTCGATTCAGCTAGTAATAACATGATGAATAATTTTTTCATTATTTCAAACTCAACCCCTTATGTTAACTAGTTGGTTTAAAACTATGTCCTGTTGAATCATATTCCAATCATGTACATGCATGGACGCATGATTTAATTGTAAGCTATTACATATATCCCGAGTTTAGTTTAGGCATAAAAAAAAGTCGGTTAGAGATTTCTCCCGAAACAAACAATGTATTAAAAATCAAGCTCATGCATTTATGTGAAAATCATTGAAATAGTACATTTATTCCACTACAAAAGTCAAAACTATTCATATTTATGAAGGCCCATTTCTTGGGAAAGTTGAGTTAGGGTGTTCATGTAAGTAAAGTTAAAAAGAATGCCGCATTTTTGCTTCATAGATCTTTATATTGTGCTGCATTAACGTTCGTCAATGTCCCACAACTTTAGCCCATATACTACTACTACGTGTACACCCTTGGTTCGAGCTACGTGGAGACTATACATAAATTATTGAGTTAATTGTTGCTGTAAAATGAATATCCTTTGTATCCTTTGTTTCTTATCCACATATGTACTGTATCATATAGAGTATGTATATCTGTTGAGGTTATATGATTGTGTGTGTACAAAGTAAAGTATGTATGGATGTTTTCTTAGAGTAGTACTTATTCTTGGTTCCACTTCTTATCTACTTCTCTACGATAAGCATACCCCATTCTTTCTTGGATTTTATGATATATACATGATGATTCTTAAGAATGAAGTATTGGTAATTCAGCGGCGAATCTTGGAGTAAACAATAAGAGGAGACCGAGGTTTAAATTATTATGAGTTTGGGAGGATTATTGACTAATCGATAATTTTACATTGTATTATGGAAACCTGCGGAGGTTAGGCCCCTTCCCGGAATAACTAATGTCCTCCAGTATTCGCATAGTATATAATTACAGTAGTCGAATCAATGACGGACCTAGAAATTGAAATTAGATTTGATTAAACCTTGTAATGTGAGGGGGAAATATCAAATTATTTTGTTCAAATTAAACAGTTGGACACTTTTTCAAGTCCTAGGTGGGTTTGGGATACAAGGAATTTGAAGTATTAGAGAATAACAAATATTTTGACTTTACTAGGGTGATAACAAGTTGAGTTGAGAAATAGCTTGGTTTACTAGGGTGTTGTTTATGATGCGAAATTCGAATTCAAGTCTATTTTGAGCTTATTTAAGTTTGTAATAACTGAGTTTATTACTCCCTCTGTCCCGGTTATTTGTTGTCCTTTTCCATATTGAGGTGTCTCAGTCATTTGTTGTCCTTTCTATTTTAAGAATGAATTTGATGAGTAATTTAATCATTCTCATTCAATTTGTTCCACTTGTCATTTAGTTATTGGCCCTCTATTCTTTCCTTGGTCTTTGTGCCAAAACGAAAGGACAACAATTGACCGGGACGGAGGGAGTATTAAGTTTCCGAGTTTAAATTTGAGCTTGAGCTAAAAAAAACATTTGATGCATAGATGAAGTAACTCATGTCTTGGTTATTTGATCAAGAAGTAGAAATTCAAAGAAATTCACTCACTTGTGCCCTAAATATGTGTGAAGTTAACGATCATTAAGTTAAACAGGAATACTGAAGTATTTACTTCTTACCAAAGAGGTCTTAGTGTAATGATTAAAAAGTAGATATTGTGGATGATAGGTTTTAAGTTAATCCCTTCACGACTGCACCTTTGATAGTACAATACCCTTGTAACTCATTTAACTATTTATCTCTTTACAGTGGTGGATTTAGGGGGGCTAGCAGGGGTGCTCGCCCCCGCTGGACATCTGAAATTCGGATTCTTAGTTAAAATTTTCGATTTTTTTTGGGGGTTTTTTTCAAGGTTTACTTTACGGCAGTACCATTTCGCCCCCCCTAATAGGAAATCCTGGCACGACTTCAAGGTAACTCTGTCCTCCTTTTTTAAAAGTTTGTTTGTTCTATAGTCTTTTCTAAGTCCTACAACACTTCAATTATGTAGTCCGATCCAGTGTTGAGTGTCCTCTATAGTGTGTACTGTGTACTTTTGATTTAGGTCTTGAAACATAACCCGACTCTCCCCAAACCCGACTCGTGATGATGTGTACTAAATTGGGTTCTCTTTTTTTTTTAATGTAATGCGCCATCATTGCCAAAAAAAAGTCGCTTTTAATTTGTGATTGATAGAGTAACAAGGTTTGCCCTACAATTTAAGGTCTACCATGCAGTGGTGTAGTTAATAATGGGATCCCCCGAGTTATACGAAACTTTGTATAGTCCATGGTATTTTAAAAATACGAGTGTACTTAAAAAACTCAGGGTACAACGTAGAATTATCGACTCTGACTACATGTAGAACCCGAACTTTTACATCTTTGTGACATTATACATCTAGGATTCTAGAACTTATGCACATATAAGAACAAGAACTTCTCCAAAGGCGGGCGCTCGTAGCATTTAATAACCTTCTTTCCCTGATTGCCACACAAATCATGAGACCAAAGCTTTATAGCTTTAATTATTCAAAATAAAGCAAATGACCATACCCCGGGAAAAGAAAACACTACTACTAATAAAACGCACTAACTCTTCAAAACGAGTAAGGATCCTCTCCATTTCTTCAAAAATTTTAAGGGTTCAGATAAAATTCTGTTTAGATCGGATGATTGTAAATATACTTGAGTATGAAAAGGTAAATAAATAAAAATGAATATATATATAATATAATATAAGTGTATTAGAGAGGAAACAAAGAGAAAGAAATGGAGAAGATCCAAATTGCTTCAAAACACGATTTTGTGACAAACAACACAGTTTCTCGTAACCAAGTGCTTGCAGTATAGTGGTAGACTTGGGTAACCTCAAACTATTGTAATGCATGGTTAAAAGTTACTCCGTATAACACTTAGACTTAGCCTTGTTCAAGATATTGATATTATTGTAGCCTTGTTCAAGATATTGATATCATATATTGTACGTGGTCTTGTAGATATCGTATACTTAATAATTTTACAACGAGGTAATAATTTTTTGGTTAAAAATGATAACTCAGTTAACTGTAATGATTTAGGTCGTGTTCATTTAGATTTAATATCATGTCAGTATACTTGAATTCAATTACGTTTAGTTTAGTGTAATACTTGGCATATACTTATTTTATTCCATTTAGTTCAGAAAATTTTAGTCCGGAGAAAAGTGTCTTATATTCTAATAATATTCAAGATTTATTTTTGAACATAACCGCTAATTAATTTTGTCTTTATTATTGCTTCTTGAAATAACCCATCTTTATTAATAAATCCACTTATAACATAGTCATGAGTCGTAATAAAACACAAAATGTTTGTAGTTATATCTAATCTATAATGTCATCGTATACTTTAACATCGATCAATGAGGATGTTCATGTTTCATTTCACTTATTAGAATGAAGTGCTGTTAATTATTTTAATTTATACTAGCTAGTTACAGATGTACGATAACGTGGTATACTTATTAGCGTAGCTAACAGTTTCTCTTAGAATACCACAAAAAAAAAAATCTTGCTAATGTGATGTGGACAACCACTACCATAACCTCCCTATAAAAACCCTCTTCTCCTCTCTTTGTTTTTCAACATCAAACAAATTAAAACCTTCTTTATCATAACACAAACATTCTCACAAAACTATCTTACAATAATACCCTTAAACAATAAATAATCCTATACAAAAATCAAACTCATAGCACATAAAATGGACCAAAATTTACCAATTGTAACAAAGAAGCTATGGAACATAATAAGGGCTGTTTTCTACATACTAAAGAAAAACATCAACAAGAAGAAAATACTCTTAGACCTCAATTTATTCATCAAAAGAGGAAAGTTTGTCGCCGAAAAAACCCTCACCAATCTCATCTACAACCACCACCAGAACAACCACCATGTCACCACCGCCTTTGAGGATGAATATGAGTTCAGTTGCACCAACACTCCCTTATATCGTCACTACTTGACTACTAATAAGCCTAAAAACAAGCACCTTGACCTTGACGCGGCCATGTGGGACCTAATGGTGGCTCCTAAGGCTTATGCAAGCCCCAAGGCTAAAAAGCTGAGGGTCACTGACTCGCCGTATCCCATGCAAAATGAGGGTGGTGAGGATGGTGTTGATGCGGCTGCTGAGGAGTTTATTAAGAGGTTCTACTCCCAGCTTAAGCAGGAAACCTGATTCAGTTCATCGTTACATAAATTATTATTATTATGAGACCGCTACATTTCCCAAGAAATCAAGTCATAATCCTATTCAAAATTGGGATTGTTTGGGCCGAGTTTCATAATTAAGTATATACAACGGTTGTAAGGGAGAATTTGTAATTAGGTATAAATATTTGCGTTTCTATCATATTATGGTTTTATGTATGTATGGTGGAAATGTTACTACAGAAATGTAGATTTTGTTGTTAGAATTGTGTATGAAGTTAAGAATTACTGTACGTAATATACTACTTTTATTTTTCCTTGTCACTTGTATTTAAATTTGAAAGAATAGATTTTAATTTGGAAACTTTACTCATGGTTTATTTTACTTCGTATGACTACGTACATATAAATATTATCAACCATGAAGATTAATGAAAAGTTTTTTCCGTAATAACGATGAATTTTTTTGTTACTTGTATTATTTTTCAATACTTAATTGATTATGTAATTATAATTACTTGACTGTGGCAACATGTAATAAAATAAGTTAAATTAGGGGGAAATCGAAAACTTTTACTTAGAACTCAAGTTCAACGAGAGTGATCACCGTCACTGCTAACTCCACCTTCCTTAGTTTTGGCATTGCTCTTATTGGTTTGATTATGTTATTAGCTTGTGCATGACACACAAATAACTCGAAATTACGTGAAAAATAAAATTTACAAAAATGTACTCGTATTTAGTTTTTTTGTTCAATAAATGAGTGGAAGGGAATTCCTAATTGAAACTCTTTGTATGGTTGTGGATTATGCCCAAATCAACCTTTACATTTATTTATTGTATGTTATGATATAAATTATCTTCAGTAAATATATATTTCATAGTTTCATACGAAGTATCAATGTATAATGTACGAACCTTGATTGTAATTATCTTCTTAAAGGAATATAGATATTGAAACAAAAAACAAAAAACAAAAAACAAAAAACAAAAAAACAAAAAAACTAACTCTTTTGTTAGATGTATTGGCCACGACTTAGTTTAATTCTAAATCGCGAAAGTGGTAATTAAGCCCCTTAACTCAGTTCAATTGTGAAATTAGGCCCCATAAGTTTTATTTGGAGCAATCAAGCCCCTTTTAAGTTTCACCAAAGGTGAAATTCAACCCCATTTTTAAAATTTTCACAAGAATTTTAATTGGAAACATTTTATATTAGTATTAACCAATTTATTAAATAACTAAATATTACTAATTGCAACTTTACGAATTTTTACATAATTTATTAATCATTGAAGAACACTTTTACATACATATTTAGTAAAATGTTTATAATTTATATAATATTCATACATATATAATAAATTGTCTATATACTATAAAATTCAAAATAAAACAATTCTCAATATTTAATATAAATATAAAAGCTCTAAAATTATAAAACAAAATATTTTATATTTGATAAATTGTATTAAAAGTGATTTTAATATAAGAATTTGGTGAATATTATGAAAATTGGGTTGAATTTCACTTTTGGTGAAACTTAAGGGGCTTGATTGCTCCAAATAAAACTTGATGGGGCATATTCTGCACCGCTGAACAAGTCAACACATTGAGCAAGGTCAAGGATATCCACAGCAAAGTCAACGACTTAGACAAATAGCCGATGCAAAATTATCGGCTGTCACACTGGTCTCGGCATGGCAACCACCAATAGGGACACGATCCGCGTACCCATATCCAAGGACCCTCGGCCGGCCTGCCATAGGTCCATCGGCCGAGGGTAGAACGGTCTTTCCACCTGCTAGCCACTTGGCCACTTGGCCACTACGTGACAAAAGGTGAAACTCTATAAATACTCCTCAACCTTCATTGAGGAAAGGATCCATAAATTAACCTAAGAATCACTATTCATCTGGTAATATCTTCCTTATCTCTCTACAATACATCCTTAGCCAAGTAACAACAACTTATCCCTCTAAGTTTACTGACTTGAGCGTCGGAGTGAGTACGCTTGGCACAAAGTCAAGCCCTCAGTTCGTTCATTGTTACAGGAGAGGCCGAGTGGAACGATAAAGACAAGAGGGATTCAACTCAAGACATCATTCTACAAGCCACGGGTGGTAACAATACTTGCTCTGGAATTACACCCGGAACAAAACTTATGAGGCCTAATTTCACAATTGAACAAAGTTAAGGGGCCTAATTATCACTTTTGCGAATTCTAAATATATCCTGATGAATTATTTTCTAAAAGTTTCTCAAGAAAAAATACAGTACAAAAGAAGGGAAACATATGTTTTAAATATATCCTGACGGTGTAAGTAAGACAATATGGTTGTAAATACGCTTTCGATTTTAGCCCATAAAGTTTTTAGTACGTAAATATGGTTGTAAATATTGCAAACATATATTTTATTGAGAAATTGCATGAATAATAGTGTGATACAAGATGTCTATTTATACTAATATAAGAGACCTAGTTTTCTACTAATTTAATAAGGAAATACAATAATATTCACATGAGTTGTAACTTGTACATAGTTTTCCTAATGTAATACTCCCTACAATTTATTCACAAAAGGAATAGTAAAGACATCATAAAGAAATTCTATTAACAACAATACTAGGAAATAATCTTTGAGACGGTTTAGGTAATATTTCTAATAGTAAATTCGTAGATGCGAGTTTCTCAGTAATTTTCCCAAAAAAAAACTAGAAAATGAAGTAATTTATTAATTGTCGAATATAACAATTTAACATATATGATTGATGGGGCATATTCTGCACCACTGACCAAGTCAACACATTGAGCAAGGTCAAAGATATCCACAGCAAAGTCAACGACTTAGACAGTCTAGCCGATGCAACCCATCGGCCTGTCACTTGGGTCCCGGCCTGGCAACCAGCCAGCCGGGACACATATCCGCGTACTCATATCCAAGACCCCTCGGCCGGCCTGCCATGGGTCCATCGGCCGAGGGTAGAACGGTCTTTCCACCTGCTAGCCACTTGGCCACTACGTGACAAAAGGTGAAAGTCTATAAATACTCCTCAACCTTCGTTGAGGAAAGGATCCACAATTTAACCTAAGAATCACTATTCATCTGGTAATATCTTCCTTATCTCTCTACAATACATCCTTAGCCAAGTAACAACAACTTACCTATCTAAGTTTACTGACTTGAGCGTCGGAGTGAGTACGCTCGGCCAAAGCCGAGCCCTCAGTTTGTTCATCGTTTCAGGAGACCGCAAGGTGGATTCAAGCAAAGACGTCATTCTACAAACCACGGGTGGTAACAATACTTGCTCTGGAATTACACCCGGAACAATTGGCGCCGTCTGTGGGGAAAGACACTAGAAGCTAGTCACATTCATTCCCAAACAAAAAATATAAACACAAAAAACCCACCCCAAAAGCTAAGAAGATGTCGAAACAACAAGAGGTATTCGTGACTGACGAAACCGAACTCTACCAAGATGATACCGTCCACAAATCTGGACTTGTGCAACCCTCCGCCGGTCAAGTGATTCAACCGGAGTACGGGATGCCAATAATACCAGACACTCCGCTGCTTGCCGACCAGGTCACCATCATGGGACATGTGGTTGATGCGAAGAAATCGAAGATGCTCCCGGACCTAATTGGGAGTACGCCGGCTCACACTGTCACGCCGACAAGAGCGGCGGAAACCGTCCAGGAGACCAGGGCCCAAAATGTGACCCCAAGAAACTTGAACGGAGCATTAGGAGAAGCTGACCCTGTCAAGACACCGGAGGAGCCCAAAGTGGTCGTGGTAGACCTAAGTCCTTCTCGCACTCGCGAGGGGACAGCGTCGCCGCGGCACAAATGAGGCACACCCCGGAGGAGCGAAAGAAGCCCAACTCGCCAGAGTTGGAGAAGAAGCCCGACTCACCAGAGTCGGAGGAGAAGTCCTTCTCGCTACGAGGAGAGAAGCCGGACTAGGAATGCGAGGAGCCGATCGCCGCGTGTCGTTCGACATGTGGTCGGACACCCCCCGGTGCCTATGTCCTTGAAACCGCCGTGCCAACCAAGCTGAAATTGCCGGCACTCACATACAAAGGGGAAAGCGACCCCACCGACCATGCCGAGACCTTTGAGTCGTACATGTCGGTGTGGGAGCAACCCGATGAGGTCTGGTGTCGAGTCTTCCCAACGACCTTGCATGGGATGGCTCAAAGTTGGTACAAGGGGCTGTCCGATGGCTCGGTATATTGCTACGCTGATCTAAGGGACGCCTTCTTAGCCCAGTACTCTTGCAATAAAAGGAAGGCCGTAGAGACATCGGATCTCCTGACTATCAGACAGGAGGGCGGCGAATCTCTGCGAAGCTATGTGAAGAGGTTCGACGCCAAGGTTCAACAGATCCGGAGATTAATCCCGAATGGCGCCTTCGCAAGATCGATGAAAGGCCTCCCAAGGGGAGCCCTAAAAACGAGCTCATCAAAGTGCGGCGGCCGACCTTGACGCCGCCGAAAATTGGGATCAAACCATTAAAGTGGAGGACTATCACAAAACCTGGTAGGCCCTAGCGAGGCCGAACCCTCGAAAAGAAGAGCGCCGGGAGGACAACCCGGATGAAGGACGCCGTGACAATAATCGGTCACGGTGCAGTGAAAGACGCCGCGACAATAATAGGTCACGGTCGACAAGTCCGCCAGAAATGTAACCCGGTTGGTACGGGGAGTTCGGGAACGTACTACCAAAGAAGCGGTATAAAAATCGCACCCCCCAGGTCGTATCGGCCGCCGAGGTCTTCGCCCGAGCAAAAACGAGGGCCGAAAATGGGAAAGACCCCCCGAGGCGAAGGGGACGGTGACACGAGCCAAGATCTTGTGAGTACCACGGCCACACCGGTCACCTTAATGACAACCTGCCGAGATCTCAAGAATGCCATTGGAGAGCTGATCCGGAAGGGAAGCCTCGGCAAGTACGTTGCCAAAGGCCAAAAAAATGACGCCTGCGGTTCAGACAAGAAATCCGTCTTTGAACGGATAGGAGTGATCCATGTTGTCATCGGGGGCAAAGAGAACGGTGGGTCCGCTCATGGGTACAAACGGCACCTGAACGACCTGTATCAGGCCATCAACTTTGTGCCCAACACAGCAGTCCCCGTTTTCAACATCCCCGACATGACTATTGGGAAGAAGGACTATGCGGGAGACATCGCCCCTCACAGCGACCCACTTGTAGTCCATTTGGACATATCCAACCACCTGGTCAAGAGGTGCCTGATTGACACAGGCGCCTACACAAACATCATGTTCAGGGAATGCTTTCTAAACCTCGGTCTGAAGGTTGAAAACTTAAGCCCCTGCACCAGCCCACTGTACAGCTTTTCTGGGGCCGGCCTGGTACCCTTGGGGTCAATCAGACTGCCGGTGATGTTCGGCAAGGGGTATACGGCCAAGAATGTCCTAGCTGAGTTCGTGGTCATTGACGGCTCGTCCGCCTACAACGTTCTCATAGGCCGAGTCACGCTAAGCGAGGCTGACGCGGTGATGTCCATCCGAGCCCTGACACTGATGTATGTCTCGGACCGGGGGGAAGCGCATAAGCTCGTCTCCAAGGACGAAAAGGACGAAGTGGTCAATGTCCAGATATCTGCCAGAGGGTGCAACATGCAATCCTTCAAAGTGGCGAAGAAATCAGAGAAGGGAAAAAGCCCATCCTTGCAACAAGAGGGCAACTTCATGGAGGCGACCGACGGCTGACTAAGGAGGGTGTGTCTTTGACGAGCCATGAGGACACTGACAACCTCGGTAAAAACTCTGTATAGCGGCGGAGGTGTCCAAGACAGCTGTAGACACCCCGACGCATGTTGATGGTCTCAAGTTAAACCTTGCAAGTGCACGATTTTATCGTTGTACACTTAAAAGGGTCGATCCCACAAGGAGTAGGTGGAGTACTAATCGTTCTAATTCACCGGTTTAGCTAAGTCGATAAATAACAAAGAGGGTAGTAACAAACTAGCACTAAACTATCAAATTTAAAGACTAAAAACAAGGTAGGATAAAAACAAGCTAAAGATAAAGGATAAATCAAATAAAGAGAGGGACTAGAACTCGGTCCGACCATGAACATGAGTAATTCCACATACTAATCGTCTCGGCTAATCAAAAGGGGTAGAAAGGTAAGGGGGAGATGGCTCTAATTCGCCTAGAACCTCCCTTCCGGTCTCGCACTAGGACACTAGTTACTCCGACTAACCCCCCTCCCGGGTTCGAAAGTCGGTATCCCCAACTCAAAACCCGACAACCCCAAGAACATGCATTTTCCCAAGGAGGTCAAGTGAATGGTCAAGGTCATTAAGCCCTCATCAAATTCCGGGTCATCCCACTCCCCCTTCCGGAGGTCGATTTCAAACACTAGCCTAGAGGCACCCTCCCTCGGTTCTCCCTTCCGGTCTCAACCTTAGTTGGTGACAAGGGTCGGTCCCCAAATATTCGACTAACAACCTAACCAACTTCCGTTGGTGGACAAGGGTCAAAAGCCGACACTACCCGGAAACCAAACCATAAGCATGCAAATCCCTCTAAACTACCCTCACCAATTTCCCCCACAAATTAGCCTTAATGATAATTAGTTAGTGAAATTACCCATATCGGGTCAAACCGAGTCCTAGAAGGAGACTACTCACTAATCATGGTCCTAATTGCAAAATAAACAATAAAGATGGAAACTTTGGTCACAAACATGGTGAGGAGATGAATCTTACTACTAAACATGCAACAAATCAACAATAATTAAGAGAAAAGAGATTAATTCTAATAACAAGGTTAACTAATCTAAAAGGCACAATCTTTAACCAAATCAACTCAAAGATTAAGTCTTTGAGGACAACTATCCAAGCATGAACAAATGAAGGAGAATCAAAGCAAAGAGGAACAATGAAAAGATGAACAATGATGAAATCAACAACAACAAACAAACAACAACAACAATTTTAACATAAACAATCAAAATAAACTTGAAGGAAGAACAAAATGTAAACAAATGAAAATAGGGAGAGAATTAATACCAACAAAATAGTGAAAGAGGAATTTGGATAGAAATAATAAAGAAGGAAATCCTTCAATCTTCTTACAAACCCAAATTCAATCACTAATTGATTGAAGAACTTCTCTAATTAAGGAAAGATTAACAAAGAGATTAACAAAGTTTTAAGCTTGAAAGGGTAAATATTCTGGATCTAGGGTTGTGTGTCAAAGGGTTTTAGGAGAGGGGTATTTATAGGCTTGTATATGATTAAGAAGAAAAGAGGAAGAAAAGAAAGAAAAGCCCAAATCCGCAGCTGCTGCGTTTTGCCGGTGGACCGGCTGTCGGTGGTCCTACCGGCAAAACCGCGCAAGGAATTAAAATTGCTGGCATCCGTGTTTTGCCGGTGGGCCACCGCCGCCTTTCTCTTGGCAAAACACCTTCTTCAGGACTTCTTCTTCTTTGTTGATGTGTGAAATGCCGGTTGACCGGCTGCCGGTGCTCCTACCGGCAGCGAGGTCAAGCTTGTTTTTCACCAAATTCTTCAATTAATTCCACCTGTTGTGCTTTACCGGTGGGCCGGTTGCCGGCCTGCCGGCAAAACACAGTCTTCAACTTTTCTTCAACTTCCTTGGCAATGTGTGGGGTGTGTTCTGCCGGTGGGCCGGTTGCCGGCCTGCTGGCAAAACACACTGTTTACCATTTCTTCCTCTTCTTCATGAAAAGGCAATGGGGTGCCTTTCTTGCCCAAATTTCTCCATACTTGGGTCGTTTCCTACAAAAGGACACACAAGGTAACAAGTACGGGCGTTGGGCACAAAATGCAAGGAAAAACACCCGAAACCGACTCGATACGAGTCGGTATGCATAAAAAGAAAGAGGGAATTGGAAGTAAATTAATCGTATATCAAACCTCCCCACACTTAAACCTTACTCGTCCCCGAGTAAGTCCAAAAACCAAATGTAAAAATTATTATTATGATAGATATGGAGAGTGGATGCACCATATAAGCATCACTCAACTAAACTACTACTTAAGCCGATCGAGTATTAGCGCACTCAACGCCCCTTCAACTCACAATTTGACACCCATGAGGGGAGAGTGCCCTATTGCAAGGCAAGTTGGGTCTTGCTACAAAACTTTCGACACATTCACCATGAAAGCACGTAATCAACAAATAGAATGCATCTAACAAAATGATCCACTTTCCTCATCTAAGTGGCCGAATTTTTTCAAACAACAAAACACGGTCTTGGTCGGGAGTACCGTCTCAGAAGTGCCAATTGAGGTGCCAACCCCCTAATTGTGACAAAAGCAACCCTTACGTGACCAATGCTCAAGAAACTAATTCAAGAGCGGGGGAAGGGAAGAAAGGGCAAGTCCGCCGAGAATTACAAAACCGACACAAGATTCAACCAAAGGACCCATGACTAAGGAGACCAAGGCAACGACATCCTCACGGGTTTCACTCGTCACTCAATGAAAGAACAAGGTGATTTTTTTTGTGACAAAAAGTAACCAAAATCACTCAACTAACTCGACTAGCGAAAACGTGCCCGCAATCTAATGTGTAACACCGTCCTATGTCCAATGAAATGCAAACAATGGGAAAAATGCACAAAACATGAAGCAAGGGTTACAACGGGGCTAAGGAGAGGGTCGAAACGGGATTGGTGCAAGCACCGTTTGGACATGTGGAGCTCAAATCAAGAATCGTCGACACATCACATCCCATCTCTTATTGCAACACATGAGACACGTCTATGCCCTAACATAGCAATGATGACCAAAACTATGCAAAAATTGCATAAACCCAACTCAAGTAGGAAAAATTTGATAAAACTCCTTTTATTTCAACAAATGGTAACGTCTACACCATAACAACGACTCGGTTTCCAAGCCATGCAAAAAATGTGTAAACCCGACTCATCTTTGGAAAAACATCAATTTGCCTTTTTATTTAACAACGGCTTTTTCTACCCCTTTAAATGATGAGTAGGGGTGTTGCTTGCCTTTTTCTTTTTCTTGACAACAAACAAATATATACAACACACAACTCCATTTTTTGGTTTTTCATGACCTTTTTTTTTTTTTTTTTTTTTTTTTTTTTTTTTTTACTTTTCTATTTTGTTTTTCATTTCTTTTTCAAAACCTCTTATTTATATATAATGCCAAATTCATACCAAGTTCCGACCCAAACGGATATGTGTACTATCCATCACTATGCCCCAAATCACCTCCTACAACACAACTACAAAACCGACCAATTCTTGATTAAGGAAGGGTGGTTATGGGAATGTAGCTATTTAGGTGGGTTCGCCAAATGAAAAGGGCTAAGCTCAAGGGGGTGAATTAAAAAGGGAAACAATGTAGGGGATAAAACAAGGCTATTTGGCTATGTGAGGTTCATATAAACTGATTTTTGCTTCATATCATATGCACAAAAATGTAATGCAATTTCATGATCTAAGGACGATGCGACACACTTATGCGTAATGATGTGACACGCCTCGCAAGGAGACCTACTCTCGAAGCTAGATGAGGGCGGGGTATGAATGTACCCACCCTAGGAGGCTCTACCCTTACCTTTGAGTAGCTAAGTCGAGCCAAAGGTCTAGTCTACGGCCCTAGGTCTCACAAGATCGGTCTAGACTCATTGGTCAAGCCCTCCTTCCTCGGCTAACTAAGAGGCCACGGGTGCGAGTCACGAGGAGGGGAAAGGCACAATTGGGCACATTAGTTCATCATGGGGGTACTTGGTTCCCTTCCTTTGACCATGTTCTTCCTTAAAAACTTATTTACAAACTCAATGCAAAAGAAAGAAATGCAACAAGTATTTACATGTGAACAAATGCAAGCGGAAATTTAAACAAACACGAAATTAAACATGCAACAAATTGGCTAAACCTAGCAGCACATTAGCACCAATGATCCAAACGGTCTCCCAAGGAGACACCCAAAGTAACAAAATTCCCATTCTCCTTCAAAATATCCAAGATACCAAAAAGAAAGAATAGTAAAAGGAGCAAGAGATAGGAAGGATTATACCAAGCGGTCTTCTAGCTCCTTTTTGCCTCAAGTGCTCAATGTGCCATGCCAAAGGTTAGACAAAACATATATATACAATGCAAATTTTTTTTGAATTTTTCAATTTTTAGGCATTTTCTCTAATTTATAAACATTTACAATTATAAACAAATATTCACAAGAGTGGATATTTCCCTCCCCACACTTGAAATGTACATTGTCCTCAATGGACAAAAGCATAGGGAGTGAATAAGAAAAAGAAAGGAACATATTTTTTTGGTTTTTTGACTTTTCAAAGGTAAAATAACATATTTTTGTGATTTTTTTGTTTTGAAAAATTAAAAAGACATATTTTTGGTGTTTTTGATATAAGAACTCCCTCCCCACACTTATTTATTTACATTATTTCCAAATTGAAATAAATGTGTGGAGGGAATTCAAATTAAAAGACATGTTTTTGGTTTTTTTTAGGCCCTCCCCACACTTATTTATAGACATGGGAGGGCAATTTAGTGAAATAAAATAACATGTTTTTGGTGGTTTTAGTCATTTTTCAATTTTTAGTTGGTTTTTTTTATTTTGAAAATGCAATGCATGCTCTATTCTATATGCAAAATTTAAATGACAATGCAAGTTATGCTAAGTGAATGCAATTACTAAATGTGACAATATATTACAAAATTTAAATCTAATGCAATCCTATATGATGCGACTAAATGAACTATCAACTAAATGCATGCGAAAAATTAAACGTGATGGAGAGAATTTGGATAAAAGGGAGAGATCGTACTTGTCATTTGGATTGATTTTGAGGAGCATACCAAAGGCTTTGGATTGAAAAAGGGAGGATAAAAAGCCATCAACTTGGGGACTAAGACCCCATCTCATCATCATCATCTTCATCATTGTTATCTCCGGTAGTGAAGTCGGAGCCTTGAATCAAATCATCGGGGTTGAAGGTGAAATTACCTCCACTACCGTCGGTACCCGGGAAACCACCCGTGAAATCGCCACTCATATTCATCACGCCGCTATCTCCTCCCGTGAAACCACCACCGGACCCCGACCCACCCGCATCACTAGCAAAATAGGGCCGAATTCCCCCTAACCATTGGGCATCATGCCCCTCCAGTCTAGACTCGGGCATAGGCGGGAAAACGGGGCGCGCAAAGTAGTCCGGTTGGAGGTTAAAACCTCCGCGGACCACACTCCCATCCTCTCTCGAGTAGTTCCCATCGGGCCAAGTGAAGTAAGAGGGGTGAGGGTCCTCATAGCCCACGTAATCTCGCCGACAAAAATCATCATAGATGGGATAAGTACCGGTAGCTTGATCGTAGTATATCCGGTCCAACTTTCTCCCCAAAACGTCCCTCTCACTAGCGGCTTTCGCCGTGGCAATGTCCATCCTCTCCATCCACTCGGTGAGAGATGGTGGTAAGGGAGGATAAGTAGGTGTGCCCGAGGAGGACCCCTCACCTTGTTGAAATTGCCACGGTGGAGGTTGATGAGTTTGTGGCATTTGGTATTGGAGGGTGGAAGGAGTGTTCACTCGGCGGTCTCGTGAATAAACACGGGTAGGATTAGGGGGAGGTTGGTTGGTGGGTGCCTCCGCTTGAATTGGGAGGAGGTAATCATCCTTATCTTGCTCAATCTTAATGGCGGTGACATTTGGAAGCCGGATGGAGTTCTTGTGATTGATTTGCCAATATTCAAGACCGTCGTCGGGGTTCTCTTTGAGCCACTCAAGTTTTGTGGTCAAGTAGTGCTTTGACAAGTAAGTGTCCCCGACTATCCAATTCATCGTGGAAAGGTCAACTGGACGGTCCAAATTGCGGGCAATTCGGGTGATCATGCCACCCACATGTATCGGGGTTCTATGCCCCGGAGAACTAGCAATCTTGGATAGGTTAAGGGCTAGGTAGTGAGCCACATTAATTTTAAAAGGGGTGGGCTTAGTGAACAAGTGGGACCCCAAAATCTCAAGCTCGTGGGTCCTAAACACCCATGGCTCATCTACCGCAAGAACGGTGCATCCCATACATCGATGCCACACCCGAATGACGGGGTTGTGGCAACTAGTCGCGGGCCTTTTCAGCCCAGGTTGATCATCAAGGCCCGAAATCGCCTTCCAAACACGGGAATAGTGAAAATCAGCGGGCGGGGTATGCGACGTCGCATTTTCCAGCCCAAAAATTTGAGCCAACCGACCCAAAGTAATGTTATGTTCCCGGTTCATGAGTCTAAAGCTAAGGGCAGCCACCATCCCAGATTGCCGGTGCTTGGTAATCTTAAGACTACTCAAAAATTCCCATGTGATCCGAGGGTAAGTATACTCATGCATGGTAAATATCCCCCTCATACCACACCCCGTAAATAAAGCTTCCGTCTCCCTAGCAATCCCAAGGGTAGACAAAGACGGATGATGAAGAAACTTAGTAAGGGTGAGGGGGCGATTTTTGAAGAGAATAAACTTACCCTTCTGAGTTGGTGTGGCAAATTGGACCGTAGGGAAGTCCGGATCGGGGGTCGTATCAGTCGCCGCTTGAGCAATCAATGCCGCTTGGTCCCTTGCTATATCGGCTCTTATTCTTCTTCCGGCCATCTTGATGATTGGAGGAGATTGGTGAAGGTAGGAGGAAGTTTTAATGGAGTTAGGGTTAGAAAGGGGGAAAAATTAGGAGGAAAGATGAAGGAGAAATGATGAAATGAATTGGGAAAAATGGGATTCGCGGGTTTTAATTTATGGTCTGCGTGTGCGTTTTGCCGGTTGGTGAACCGGCAGCCGGTCTGCCGGTAAAACGCACTCCCTCATTTTCTAATTTTTTGAATTTCTCCTTCAGAAAATTGGCCTCGCTGCCGGTGGACCAGCCGGCTGCCGGTCCACCGGCAAAACACTCTCCTCAATCAAATTTTCCTAATCCCAGGTGTGTTCCGCCGGTGAGCCGGCTGCCGGCCTACCGGCAAAACACACTCCATACTCAGATTTCAACTTCTCAACTTCAATATATGAGTGTCTTGCCGGTGAGCCGGCTGCCGGCCAACCGGCAAAACACTCCTCTTCACCAATTTTTCAAATTCTTCTAAGTCATCAGTTGTGTTCTGCCGGTGGGCCGGCTGTCGGCCTGCCGGCAAAACACACTCCTCATCATCAATTCTTCAAGTTTTCAGCTTAACCAGGTGCGTTATGCCGGTGAGCCGGCTGCCGGCCTACCGGCAAAACACACCATTTCTTCAATTTTTCAACAAATGAGTTTGGCCTCGCTACCGGTGGACCAACCGGCTGCCGGTCCACCGGTAAAACACAACACTCAGCCATTTTTCGTTGTCTTCTTCCAATTTGCTCAATTTTTCTTCAACTCGGGATTCGAGCTTTTTCATTGACCCCGGGATTCGTGTTTTCCACAACTACTCCGACGCATGATGTCGGGATTTCGGGTCAACAAAAATAATGCATGTGTTCTTCAAAATTGACCTCCGTCACCAATCCAAATAGACGAAATTCGACTCCAAATCTCTCACTACTAGTCTAGAATGCAAGTTATATACAAAGATGCATGGGTTGCCTCCCATGTAGCGCCCTTGTTTTATGTCGTAGGCTCGACGGAGTCAACAAGCCAACAATTTTCATGAAGAGGAAGGAAAAATTTCAATTCACTAGAAAGGTTTCAAGGGTCTTCATTTCCTTTTGGACGGGATTGCCAACATGATAATGCTTTAGTCTTTGACCATTCACTTTAAAAATCCGGTCTCCTTGGCTTATTTCAACCGCCCCATGAGGGACGGATCGGACAACGGTGAAGGGTCCGGTCCACTTCGACCTCAATTTTCCGGAAAAGAACTTCAAACGGGTATCATAAAGAAGAACCAACTCACCCTCCTTGAACTCTCTTCTAATTATGCACTTGTCATGGAATCTTTTCGTCCGTTCCTTATACAACTTAGCATTCTCATAGGCTTCTAGCCTAAATTCTTCCAATTCATTCAAATCAAGAAGTCTCTTCTCACCGGCCGTTTTCAAGTCATAGTTGAGATGCTTGATAGCCCAATATGCCTTGTGCTCAAGTTCCACCGGCAAATGACATGCCTTGCCATACACCAATCGGAATGGTGAGGTACCGATCGGTGTTTTGAAGGCCGTCCGGTAAGCCCACAAAGCATCATCAATTTTCAAGGACCAATCTTTTCTTGATTTGTTCACGGTTCTTTCGAGTATAGTCTTCAACTCACGGTTGGAAATCTCGGCTTGCCCATTAGCTTGAGGATGGTAGGCAAGACTCTTCCTTTGTTGCACTCCATACTTTTTCAACAAAGCTTCCAATGCTCTCTCTCCGAAATGAGTACCACGATCGCTAATGAGGACTCTCGGGACCCCAAACCTTGGGAAGATGACCTTTTGAAGTAGCTTGATCACTTCCTTAGCATCGCAAGTCTTGGTTGGGATCGCCTCAACCCATTTGCTTACATAGTCGACCGCCACAAGTATGTACTCATTTCCGAATGATGATGGGAAGGGACCTTGATAATCTATCCCCCACACATCAAAGAGCTCAACCTCAAGCATGAAATTCATCGGCATTTCATGTTTCCTTGTGATATTTCCACTCCTTTGACATTTGTCACATCCCTTAACATAAAAGGCAACGTCACGAAATAGAGAGGGCCAAAAGAAACCGCATTGAAGTACTTTAGCGGCCGTTTTCTTTGAACTTGCATGGCCACCACAAGGTAAGTCATGGCAATGGCTCATTATGGAGGTAGCTTCCTCTCTTGGAACACACCTTCTTATCATCCCATCGGCACAAGACTTATACAAACATGGGTCATCCCAATAATAGTGCTTCACATCATGAAAGAACTTCTTCTTTTTGTGATAGTCATAATCATGTGGTATTATCCCGGAGACCAAATAATTGACAATATCCGCATACCACGGTGCTTCACCCAAACTTAGGGATAACAAGTGGTCATCGGGCAAATAATTATTGATAGGGAGCCCATTGTCGACATTGAGGTTGATTAGCCGGGATAAATGATCGGCCACCACATTTTCAACTCCTTTCTTATCCCTAATCTCCATGTCAAACTCTTGGAGATGCTAAATAAGGATAGGTTTTCAGACATTGAAAATAAGACCAATCTGATGCAAATCAGAGTTGCAAATATACAAGAGGAACTGGGAGTAAATCCTACTGATAGTACTAAGGTGGCAGAGGAGATTAAGTTGTCTCATGAGCTCAGGGAACTGGTAACTGCCAGAGACAGTTTCCTAGCTCAGAAGGCAAAGGCCCACTGGATTGGTGAGGGGGACTCAAACACTGCATATTTTCATGGCACTATCAAATGCAGGAGAATACAGAATAGGGTTGTTATGATTGAGGACAGAATGGGGAAGGTATGCCAAACTACTGATCAAATCCAAGCTGCGTTCTTGGACTACTACAAAGCTCTCCTAGGCACTAGTTCCCCTACAAAGAGGGTGAGAACACCTATCATTCAGTGTGGCAAAAGTTGCACTGATGCTCATGGCCAGATTTTACTACTTCCTGTAACCCATGAGGAGGTTAAGCAAGCTATATTTAGTATACCTGATAACAAGTCACCAGGGCCTGATGGGTTTACTAGCAAGTTTTATAAGGATGCATGGGGTGAGATAGGTGATGAGGTGGTGAAAGCAGTGCAAGATTTCTTTCAAAACAGGCAGTTGCTAAAGCAGTTAAATGCTACCAATCTGACTCTTATTCCTAAATGTGAAAGGCCTCAGAGTGTACTACAGTTCAGGCCTATAGCATGTTGCAATGTCATTTATAAGGCCATCTCAAAGATCTTATGTGCCAGACTCAGTAAGGTTTTGCCAGATATTGTTGACCAGAATCAAGGGGCTTTCATTGCAGGAAGGAGTATCCTAGAGAATGTTCTCATTTGTCAGGATCTGATTAGACTTTACACAAGGCCCTCTGTCTCAGCTAGATGCATGCTAAAAATTGATCTCCAGAAAGCCTATGACACAGTTGAATGGGGTTTTGTTTATCATTTACTAGGTGCTCTAAAGTTTCCAGAACAGTTTAGGGAGCTGATAATGCAATGTGTAACCACTGCTACCTTTTCTCTCTCTCTCAATGGGGAAAATTTTGGTTTTTTTAAGGGGGCAAGAGGGCTAAGACAAGGGGATCCCTTATCACCCCTTCTTTTCACTCTATGCATGGATTATCTCACTAGGACACTGAAGTATGCCACTACTAAGAATGGATTCAGATTCCACCCCTTGTGCAAAGGACTACAGCTCACTAACCTAATGTTTGCAGATGATGTCCTTATGTTTAGCAAAGGAGATGCCAATTCTATGATCTTACTTCTTAAGGCTTTCAACACCTTCTCAAAAACTTCAGGCCTCAAGGTCAGTCCCTCTAAATCTCATGCTTATTTCAATGGAGTGGCAGATGCTCTAAAGGTTGAGTTTTTGAGTGTGTCTGGATTCCAAGAGGGCAGCCTTCCTTTTAAATATCTAGGCCTGCCTATTCAAACTACTAGACTTAGAAGGAAGGATTGCGACATTTTGATTGACAAAGTATGCAAAAGAATCCATGGAATTGGATCAAGAAAGTTGTCCTATGCTGGGAGGCTGGTGCTTATCAAAGCTATTCTCACTACTTTACATTCCTATTGGGCATCCATATTCCTCTTACCTAAAGGAGTTATCCTCAAACTACAAAAGAACCCCTCTGGTGGCATGGAGTAAGGTTTGCAGAACAAAAGAGGAGGGGGGCTTGGGCTTAAGGGATCAAGTCATGTGGAATAAAGCTTTGGTAGGGAAACTGGTTGACTGGATTGCTGCAAAAAAGGACAGTCTGTGGGTCAAGTGGGTCCATCAAATCTATATAAGGGACAAGAACTGGCATGAGTACACTCCTAGTAATGACTCCAGCTGGGCTTGGAGGAAAATATGCAAAACACGAGATGATTTGGCTGCTGCTTATACCAATGGGAAGTGGTGTTTTGAAGGTGGTGTTTACACTGCTAAGGGGTGCTATATGTGGTTGAGAGGGCAGCATCCGAGAGCTAGATGGGCGAAAATGATATGGAATCCTTGGTCAATTCCTAAACACATCATTTTCACATGGTTAATTCTTAATGATTCCCTAAACACAAAAGCGAAGCTTAAAAGATTGGGGATTTGTGATGAGGCGGTTTGCTGCCTCTGTGCTCAAGATGAGGAAACACAATTACACCTTTTCTCGAGATGTACTATCAGCAAGATGGTATTTGCAGAAATCAACAAGAGATTAAATTTGAACATACCTCGAGAATATCTTGAATTGGGGTTGAGCGAAGAGGGACGAAGATGCGGAGGGGATCCGATGATGGTGATTATGGCTGGTATGTATCACATATGGTACCTGCGGAACAAAGCTCGCCTTGAAGGAATTTTGGAGAGGCCGGAGATAACAGCAACAAGGGTGGTGAAGGAGATAAGGTCCCGGATCCAGGCACGGATAAAATTTCCTCTGACAATAAAGGATCAAAAGTGGTATGATGATCGTTTTCTACAATGATTCGGTTTTTTCAAATGGAAGGAAGCTGTAGAGGAAGGATAGAGATGGTGTTTGTGTTTTGCAGATGTAATGTCTTTGATTTGTTGTTTCCCAGATAGGGATGGTCTATCTGGGATCTGAGTTCTTGGTCTTGTACGGGTGGCAGGTTAATGGGTCTCTTTGATCCTGTACCGATCCGTTTTGTAAATGACTTTGTCCGGTTTTCCTTTTTTAATATACTTACATTTTAACCAAAAAAAAAAAAAAAAAAAAAAAAAAAACTCTTGGAGAAGTAATATCCACCTAATCAAGCGAGGCTTGGACTCCTTCTTGATGAGATAGTGTCTCAAAGCAACATGATCGGTGAACACTATAACCTTAGCTCCCACTAAATAGGTCCGGAACTTCTCCATAGCAAATACCACGGCCAAGAGCTCCTTTTCCGTTGTTGAGTAATTTGTTTGAGCATCATCTAGAGTTTTGCTTACATAGTGAATTGCATGCACCTTTCCATCCTTCCTTTGGCCTAAAACCGCGCCCAAGGCATGATCGCTTGCATCACACATTAACTCAAACGGCAAGCTCCAATCCGGAGGTTGTATAATAGGAGCACTTGTCAAAGCTTCCTTTAACCTATTGAAAGCATCAAGACAACGGTTAGAGAACACAAAAGGAGTATCTTTGGCTAACAACTCGGTCAAGGGTCTCGCAATCTTAGAGAAGTCCTTGATGAAGCGGCGGTAAAAGCCCGCATGTCCAAGGAAACTTCTCACCCCCTTCACATTGGTGGGAGGCGGGAGACTAGCAATGACCTCTATCTTAGCCTTATCAACTTCAATTCCTCGGTTGGACACTATGTGTCCCAACACAACACCTTCTTGTACCATGAAATGACACTTTTCCCAATTGAGTACAAGGTTAGACTCTTGACATTTACTCAAAACTTTCTCCAAATTCATCAAACAATTTTCAAAACTTTTCCCAACAACCGAGAAATCATCCATGAAAACTTCCATTTCTTGTTCAATGAAATCGGAGAAAATTGACATCATAGCTCTTTGAAAAGTAGAAGGAGCATTACATAGTCCGAATGGCATCCTCTTATATGCATAGGTGCCAAAGGGACAAGTAAAGGTGGTCTTTTCTTGGTCGCTTGGATGGATGGGGATTTGGAAAAATCCCGAATAGCCATCCAAGAAGCAAAAATAGTTGTGTTGAGCTAATCTTTCTAGCATTTGATCCATGAACGGTAAAGGAAAGTGATCCTTCCGGGTGGATTTGTTCAACTTCCTATAGTCCACGCACATTCTCCACCCGGTTACCGTCCTTGTAGGAATCAATTCATTCTTGTCATTTCGCACTACCGTCATGCCTCCTTTTTTAGGGACTATATGAACCGGGCTTACCCACCTACTATCCGAAATAGGATAGATAATGCCCGCGTCAAGTAGCTTAAGGACTTCTTTCCTTACAACCTCTTTCATGATGGGATTAAGCCTTCTTTATGGCTCTATTGAGGATGCGTCCTCATTTTCAAGAAGAATTTTATGAGTACACAAAGAGGGACTAATCCCCTTGAGGTCACCAATAGTGTACCCAAGGACACCCTTGAACCTTTTAAGCAAAGAAATGAGTTTTGAGGTTTGGGTGTCATCAAGTGCACTATTGATGATGACGGGAAAAGTGGAATTATCTCCTAGAAATTCATACTTCAAAGAAGAGGGAAGAGGTTTAAGTTCAACCGTAGGAGGAGGCCTGGAACTCTCCTCCTTCTTACCGACTTCCAACACTTCAAATTTGGGAGCTTGTTCATGAATAGGAGCCGAATCCAACATCCATACATATGCAAGAGTCTCAACATCTTTGTCATCGACCTCATACCCACTAACAAGACAAGTCTCCAAAGGATCCATAGAGGAAGCTTTCGGGTCATGCTCCTCCATGGGATTCTCAAGAATGTCAACAATGCAACAAGTGTCACCTAGAGAAGGAGCTTCCATGGACTTGTGGAGTTCAAATTCCACCCTATCCTCACCCACTTGCAAAGATAGTTTCCCACTCTTTACGTCGATCATAGCTCCCCCGGTGGCAAGACAAGGTCGCCCCAAAATAATTGGCACATTGTAATCCTCGGGCATATCCATAACAAAGAAATCACAAGGTATGACAAGCTTCCCAACTACCAAGGGTACATCTTCAATTACACCTATGGGAAATTTAACCGACCGATCGGCAAGTTGAAGTGAAACTCTAGTAGGTTTCAAATCTCCCAAATCAAGCCTCTTGAATATTGAAAGTGGCATGAGGCTCACACTAGCCCCCAAATCACATAAAGCTCTTTTAATAGCCACCCCTTGGATAGAACAAGGGATAGAAAAGCTCCCCGGATCTTCTAGCTTGTTAGGAAGCTTGTTTGTGTGAGTGAGTATAGCACTACATTCCTTAGAGAGGTTGATGGTTTGCACCTCTCCATTCTTCTTCTTCAAAGTGACAAGTTCCTTAAGAAACTTGCCATAAGATGGAATTTCGGTAATCATGTCAAGGAAAGGAATCGTGACATTCATTCCCTTCAAGATCTCCACAAACTTCTCATATTTCTTTTCAATTCTAGGCTTTGCAAGCCTTTGTGGAAAGGGTACCGGTGCTACATACTCCCTTGGTGGTGGAACACATTCTTTGGCCTTAGTTGCAATAGGCTCATCATGCTTTGGAGGGTCAACCATCTCCACCTCCTTAGACTTCTCCACCATAATCTCATCTTCTTGCACAACTTCAACCGGGTGCTCTTTCAATACTTCACTTGACACCCTCTTCCTCTTCCACTTAGGAGATTTCTCAACCTCCTCCAATTGCTTACCACTCCTCAAAAACACCGCATTCATCTCCCTTGGGTTAACCGTATTACCCGGAAACTTCCCCGGATTTTGAGCCAATTGACTCAATTGTTGAGAAATTTGGGCCACATGAGTTTCCGTAGCCTTTTGTGATGCCCGTATTTCATCATTCACCCGGTTTTGTGAGGCAATGTGGTTATCAAGCTTTGAGTCGGATTTTTGATTTGCAATAACCAATTGTTCAAAAGCTTGTTCCCAAGATGGTTTTTGAGGGGTTTGGAAGTTTTGGTTTTGTGGTTGGAAATTTTGGGTTTGTTGTTGATTGAAATTTTGCCCCTTGAAGCCCCCAAATGGTTGTTGGTTTTGGGTGATGAATTGTTTCCCTTGGAAACCGGGTGGAATTTGTCTTTGGAATTGAGAGTTTTGATTGAACCTTGGTTGTTGTTGAGGTTGGGAAGTGGTGGGATTTTGAATGTTTTGTGAAGCATAAGACAAGAAAGGGTGAGTTCTTTTTCCATTGACAAATTGGTTGTTGTTATTATTGTTGAACCCTTGTCTTGCACTCGTGGACTCCCAAATCCCATTTACTTGCTCATAGCATTCCTCACCTAAGGGTGCAATCAAGGGACACCCAATGGGAGTGTGCCCTTGTTCACCACACAACTCGCACGACAAGACTTGCCTCATATCGGAGCCCTTAGGTTTTGAATTTAGCAAAGCAACTTGTTGGGTGAGTTCATCTAGCATACCCTTCACCTCCACATTCAAAACCGAATTAGAATCCTTGCTCTTGCCCTTCCTCATTTGCCTATCACTTCCCCATTCCATAGTTCTTGAGGCCATCTCCTCAATTAGTTCCTTTGCCGCTTTATGCCCCAAAATGTCTAAGGCACCTTTCCCCGATCCCGCATCCAATGAAAGCCTAAGGTCTTGAGTCAACCCTTTGTAGAAATTGTTCACTAGCTCGGCCTCGGAGATGCCATGGTGTGGGCATAACCGTTGGAGCTTCTTGTATCGTTCCCATGCCTCATATAAGGTCTCATCCTCTTCTTGAGTAAAGCTTTGTAATTCACTCTTGACTTTGGCCGTTCTTGAGGGTGGGAAATATTTGTTCAAAAATGCCGAAGCCAACTCATCCCATGTCTTGAAGGAATCCGGGTCACAATTCTTCAACCAATCCTTGGCCGAACCCCTAAGAGAACGGGGGAACAACCTAAGGCGAACCGCGTCATCGGAAACCCCATTTGATTTGTACATATCACAATTTTCAAGGAAATCATTTAGATGATCATTTGGGTTCTCCAAGGGACCTCCTCCAAATTGGTTGTCTTGAACAAGGTTGAGCAAGGCATTTTTAATCTCAAAGTTATTAGCTTGAATTCGTGGCCTTTGGATGCTTGGATTGACTATGTGCTTAGGAGCCATAGTGTCTCTTATCGGAACCGGTTCAACCATGGTGTTAGGCTCTTCTTCTAAAACCCCAAAAGGATTTTCAAACACTTCGGTAGCTTCTTGGTGATTAACTTCTTCAATCGGTGGAATATCAAGTAAACCCCTTCTTCTTAGAGAATTAAGTCTTCTTGCCGTGGCTTCAATTTCGCGGTCAAGTTGATATATCGGTTGACCTCGTCTTCGTCGCTTACTCATGCAAAAGACCTAAGCACTTGAAAGAAAGGATTAGTAACAAAGGACTTAGTCTAAACTAGAACAAAAACGATTAATATCAAGCCGTACTCCCCGGCAACGGCGCCAAAAACTTGATGGTCTCAAGTTAAACCTCGCAAGTGCACGATTTTATCGTTGTACACTTAAAAGGGTCGATCCCACAAGGAGTAGGTGGAGTACTAATCGTTCTAATTCACCGGTTTAGATAAGTCGATAAATAACAAAGAGGGTAGTAACAAACTAGCACTAAACTATCAAATTTAAAGACTAAAAACAAGGTAGGATAAAAACAAGCTAAAGATAAAGGATAAATCAAATAAAGAGAGGGACTAGAACTCGGTCCGACCATGAACATGAGTAATTCCACATACTAATCGTCTCGGCTAATCAAAAGGGGTAGAAAGGTAAGGGGGAGATGGCTCTAATTCGCCTAGAACCTCCCTTCCGGTCTCGCACTAGGACACTAGTTACTCCGACTAACCCCCCTCCCGGGTTCGAAAGTCGGTATCCCCAACTCAAAACCCGACAACCCCAAGAACATGCATTTTCCCAAGGAGGTCAAGTGAATGGTCAAGGTCATTAAGCCCTCATCAAATTCCGGGTCATCCCACTCCCCCTTCCGGAGGTCGATTTCAAACACTAGCCTAGAGGCACCCTCCCTCGGTTCTCCCTTCCGGTCTCAACCTTAGTTGGTGACAAGGGTCGGTCCCCAAATATTCGACTAACAACCTAACCAACTTCCGTTGGTGGACAAGGGTCAAAAGCCGACACTACCCGGAAACCAAACCATAAGCATGCAAATCCCTCTAAACTACCCTCACCAATTTCCCCCACAAATTAGCCTTAATGATAATTAGTTAGTGAAATTACCCATATCGGGTCAAACCGAGTCCTAGAAGGAGACTCCTCACTAATCATGGTCCTAATTGCAAAATAAACAATAAAGATGGAAACTTTGGTCACAAACATGGTGAGGAGATGAATCTTACTACTAAACATGCAACAAATCAACAATAATTAAGAGAAAAGAGATTAATTCTAATAACAAGGTTAACTAATCTAAAAGGCACAATCTTTAACCAAATCAACTCAAAGATTAAGTCTTTGAGGACAACTATCCAAGCATGAACAAATGAAGGAGAATCAAAGCAAAGAGGAACAATGAAAAGATGAACAATGATGAAATCAACAACAACAAACAAACAACAACAACAATTTTAACATAAACAATCAAAATAAACTTGAAGGAAGAACAAAATGTAAACAAATGAAAATAGGGAGAGAATTAATACCAACAAAATAGTGAAAGAGGAATTTGGATAGAAATAATAAAGAAGGAAATCCTTCAATCTTCTTACAAACCCAAATTCAATCACTAAATGCTTGAAGAACTTCTCTAATTAAGGAAAGATTAACAAAGAGATTAACAAAGTTTTAAGCTTGAAAGGGTAAATATTCTGGATCTAGGGTTGTGTGTCAAAGGGTTTTAGGAGAGGTGTATTTATAGGCTTGTATATGATTAAGAAGAAAAGAGGAAGAAAAGAAAGAAAAGCCCAAATCCGCAATGTTCGTTGCGTTTTGCGTGGACCTGGACCGGCTGCCGGTGGTCCTACCGGCAAAACCGCGCAAGGAATTAAAATTGCTGGCATCCGTGTTTTGCCGGTGGGCCGGCTGCCGGCCTGCCGGCAAAACACCTTCTTCAGGACTTCTTCTTCTTTGTTGATGTGTGAAATGCCGGTTGGACCGGCACCGGTCTCCTACCGCGAGGTCAAGCTTGTTTTTCACCAAATTCTTCAATTAATTCCACCTGCTGTGCTTTACCGGTGGGCCGGTTGCCGGCCTGCCTGCAAAACACAGTCTTTAACTTTTCTTCAACTTCCTTGGCAATGTCTGGGGTGTGTTCTGCCGGTGGGCCGGTTGCCGGCCTGCCGGCAAAACACACTGTTTACCATTTCTTCCTCTTCTTCATGTAAAGGCAATGGGGTGCCTTTCTTGCCCCAATTTCTCCATACTTGGGTCGTTTCCTACAAAAGGACACACAAGGTAACAAGTACGGGCGTTGGGCACAAAATGCAAGGAAAAACACCCGAAACCGACTCGATACGAGTCGGTATGCATAAAAAGAAAGAGGGAATTGGAAGTAAATTAATCGTATATCACATGTTTAAATCTAATGTAGAATAATCCAAGTTTTTCGCCAAAGTGTTCATTTTTCCATAGTCATCATCAAGAAATAGACGCCAGCTCACACTGTCACATCGACAAGAGCGGCAGTCATCAACAAGAAGCAGACTACCGTCGCAGTCACCCCAAGTAGTAGACGCCACGGCAGTCACCCCAAGAGGTAGACGCCGTCGCAGTCACTCCAAGTGGTAGACGCCACGGCCGTCATCATCAAGAAATAGACGCCAGCTCACACTGTCACATCGACAAGAGCGGCAGTCATCAACAAGAAGCAGACTACCGTCGCGATTTACCCCAGTAGTGACGCCACGCGAGCCACCCCAAGAGGTAGACGCCGTCGCAGTCACTCCAAGTGGTAGACGCCACGGCCGTCATCATCAAGAAATAGACGCCACCACACGTCACATCGACAAGAGCGGCATCAACAAGAAGCAGACTACCGTCGCAGTCACCCCAAGTAGTAGACGCCACGGCAGTCACCCCAAGAGGTAGACGCCGTCGCAGTCACTCCAAGTGGTAGACGCCATGGCCGTCATCATCAAGAAATAGACGCCAGCTCACACTGTCACATCGACAAGAGCGGCAGTCATCAACAAGAAGCAGACTACCGTCGCAGTCACCCCAAGTAGTAGACGCCACGGCAGTCACCCTAAGAGGTAGACGCCGTCGCAGTCACTCCAAGTGGTAGACGCCACGGCCGTCGTCACCAAGAAGCAGACGCCGGCTCACACTGTCACACCGACAAGAGCGGCAATTACCCTCAGGAAGCAGACGCCGCGACAGTTACGGCCAGCGCAGTTGATGCTCGCAAAAGCGATCAGAACGCCTTAAAAGCGTTTAAACACAGTTGATACGCTCAACTATTAGCGCAAGGAAACTCAAAGTGAGGTAAAGACCTCGGCCAAGCCAGAGGCAAAGTGAAGACGCTAAGTACAGTTGATACGCTCAACTATTAGCGCAAGGAAACTCAAAGTGAGGTAAAGGGTAAAGACCTCGGCCAAGCCAGAGGCAAAGTGAAGACGCTAAGTACAGTTGATACGCTCATCTATTAGCGCAAGGAAACTCAAAGTGAGGTAAAGACCTCGGCCAAGCCGAAGGCAAAAGAAACGAACTCTTATTAAAAATGATAACAAATCACAAGTGAGGAGAATACAGACGACGGCCGTCCCCATAGGGATAAGCCAAAACACAACCTACCTAAGTTGTACAAAATACAGGGAAGGAAAAGCAAAAAGTTACAAATATGTCATTTGAAGCGCCAAAAGATGGCAGGGAGGAATGGCTTAATAATTGGCTCCCGAACAGCCGAAGCTATCCGAGACGCCGGGTGAGCCTGGTGACGACCGCCCGTCTCCCTATGCCTGGCGCTGCTTGCCATCAGCAGCGGTAGCAGCATCTTCTTCGATGGGCAACCCAGCAGCGTTCTTAGCAGTCTTCTCAGCAAGGGCCGCCTTCTCCGCGGCCGCCTCTTTCTCTATCTTCACCCTCACCGCCTCTTTGGCCTTCTCCTCCACGGCTTTCTCCTTAGCTTCGAGCTTATCGTCAAACAGCTCGTCAAATTTGCCCCACGGAAAGGAACCGTCAAGAGGAAAGAGCTCCCCAATCACTTCCCTGGCAGCTTCTTCGGCCAGATCCCGGTATTCGACACACATGTTAGGGAGCATGACGGTTTGGAGCATCTCAATGTCCTCCTCCTTTTGCCTAATGACGGCCTCTTTGCTCCGAATCACCTTCCCCTGGATCTGAAACTGGCCCCTGAATTCGTTCCTCTGCTGGAGATAAAGGTCGGCGTGCCTCTGAACAAGGTTACACTTCTCCAACAGCTTAGCAGCTTCGGCCGCCGCAGCCTCGGCCTTTGCTCTCTCAGCAAGGACCTCCTTTTCAGCGTCCTCCCTGAGTTTTCTCTCAGCCAAGAGCGCCTTCTCAGCATCTCCCCTAAGCCTCTGCTCATTGAGGAGATCCAGCTTCGCCGACACGGCCACCTTCTTAGTAGCATTAAGCTCAAAAACAGATTGAGCCACGGCTTTGTCCTGCTCTATGATACGAGCACCGGTCAGCTCGTTCCACCTCGCCAGCTCCTTGATCAGCTTCGTGTCTTCCACTATAAGCTGGGAGACGGAAGCCTTCTAGGATGAAGAGTCAATGGTGACGCTTTGATCACCAGCCTGCACTTGCTGGGAAGCCTTCTGGGATGAAGAGACAATAGTGACGTTTTGATCACCAGCCTGCACGGGGCTTTTCTCCACTCGCTGCTCGTTAAGAGCAACGGCCGACAACGAGTGATCTGCACGAAATTTAATTAAAGCATCCATGTCAACATACATGGACGTACCGAAGAGCCTGTCGTCGAAACGTCCTAATAAACCTAAGTTAAATCTGGGCCACGGGATAGATATGTACCGTGCTTGGCCTTCTTGGCCGAAGAACGGATTTCCTTGCTGGCAGCAGTTTCAGCAGTAGCCGGAGCAGGCTCCTTCCTCTTACGGACAAAGGGAGATTCCTCCGCCTCAGAGTCCCCCCCATCGGTAATAACAACGATCTCCACCGTCTCCTTCTTAGGGGAGGGGATGGGAGGTGGAACCGGTGTCGACGCCGTCGCCGCCAAAGACTCTGTTTTCCGCATCCGGCGCGCCATGCTGCTAACGACCTTCGCCTGGGCCTCCACCATGTTCAAGCCCTTTAGCTGTTGATCCATGAGATCATTCGGCGACGTTCTGCGGTCACGGGTCAAAGCCTTAGGGTGCAAATCAGCAGCGGTCTTATCCTTGTTCAGCCTCATTCTCCGAAGGATATCCTCAGACAGGTCCGGTCCAAAATGGTCTGCAAAGGAAACAAGGCAAGAGTTATGAAGAAGAAATAAATCGAAGTTCAAACAGAAACGTTGAGAGCAGAGATGGGCCTCACACTGACCCCACTCACCCTGCGCTAGGGCCGGTATGAGGCCGACATGGCAGAGCGGCTCATCCTGAAGAATGATCTGCGTTGGGGGAATCCATCTTTTTGGCACCCCACTCTTGTCCGCCTCAAAAAGCCTCATCGCCAGCTTCTCATCCGCCTTAAGAGGAACCCTGCTGGCGTCCATCTTAAGCTTTTTCCGGGAGACCCATCTATCATGCTCCGCCTTAGTCTCGCACCGCAAATTAACTTGGTGCTGGAAAGACCGGGGCAACGGATAGTCATTTGGCACCTCAACATACACCCACCGACCTTTCCAGTCTTTGCAGGAAGAAAGTTTATCAACGGAGACGTAACCCGGCTCCATTTGCACACTGTACCATCCGACGCGACCAGAAAACGACGGCTTAAGGTGGTGAAGACGACGGAATAAATTAACCGTTGGAGCCTCTCCTTGAAGAGACAGAGCCAGACAAAGCCGACTATGGTCCTAATGGCCAACGGGTGCAGTTGGGCCACGACGACGTTCATGGCCCTAATAATGGCCATAACGTATTCATTCAGCGGAAACCGGAGCCCGTACTCCAAGTGCCGCATGTATACGCCGATGCAACCCGGTGGAGGGCAACAAACGGCCTGACCCTCCTCAGGGACAACAATTTTGTATGCCGTGCCGAAGTGGAAATGGCCCTCGAAAAATGTCTCGCCGGAACAATCGGCGAACTTGTGGTCCAAGCACGGTCAAGGCGGACCTTACAGCGTCCCCGTGATCCATGTCGTCTTGCCTCCCCTCATTAGGGATGAGCCCTTCCAAAGATCATCACCGAAATCGTCATCATCATCATCATCCTCCCATTCCTCCAAAATTTGAGGATCAACTTCAGGAGAAGGAGACCTAGGGCCCCCAGACTTTATCGGGATGGCATCTAGTATCCCCCTCTCATCAAGACGCGACGGGGAACCCCCCGGCGCAAAAGTGCTAGTCCCGGCATCGGCAGAAGACATGTTCACGACAATTACTTAACAAAATAAAAGAAAGTTTGTTTGTTTACCTTGAAGAAAAACACCCGCCGGAGTAACACCTCTGAAAATTAGAAGACAAAGAAGCCCTTGAAAGTTTATAGATGAAAATTTCGGAGAAAAATTTGAGAAAATGAAATTGGTGGCCAAATTCACGGAACAACTGCCCTATTTATAGGGAAAAGCCCATGAAGAAGGGCCAATCAGAGCACAGCCCATGAAGCGTCAGCCAATCAGCGAACAGACTCGTGTCAGACATGCAAACACGGAATGTCAATCGTTGCAACAGTTGAACGTCAATCAATGCAACAGTGACCAAGCGTCTTCAACACACCCCTTCATATCTCTTTGTCTATTCATCTTCCTCAACAAATTCCTAGGTATCCGCTCTCCGCCGCCACATGATCAACCAAGCTAGGAAGCACCTACCGGGGGCAATCAAAAACAACCGGCACTCTCAACCCCGGTCTCGGCCAATACCCTCTTTTCCACATCGGATGCCCTTTACACATCCATGTGGAGGGGATATGGTACGGCCTAAGCGAACCAGGCCGAGGTAGAAGAAGCCGATCTGAAAAAAGTTTCGAAATTACTTGCGCAGAATATACGCTCAACATACATCGGAGCCCATTCCACGGCATAGACTACGGCTGGGGCAAATTGATGGGGCATATTCTCGCACCACCGACCAAGTCAACACATTGAGCAAGGTCAAAGATATCCACAAAGAAAGTCAACGACTTAGATGTCCTAGCCGATGCAACCCATCGGCTGTACTGGTCCCTACTGGCAACCACCACCGGGACACATATCCGCGTACTCATATCCAAGACCCCTCGGCCGGCCTGCCATGGGTCCATTGGCCGAGGGTAGAACGGTCTTTCCACCTGCTAGCCACTTGGCCACTTGGCCACTACGTGACAAAAGGTGAAAGTCTATAAATACTCATCAACCTTCGTTGAGGAAAGGATCCACAATTTAACCTAAGAATCACTATTCCTCTGGTAATATCTTCATTATCTCTCTACAATACATCCTTAGCCAAGTAACAACAACTTACCTCTCTAAGTTTACTGACTTGAGCGTCGGAGTGAGTACGCTCGGCCAAAGCCGAGCCCTCAGTTTGTTCATCGTTTCAGGAGACCGCAAGGAGGATTCAAGCAAAGACGTCATTCTACAAGCCACGGGTGGTAACAATACTTGCTCTGGAATTACACCCGGAACAATGATATTAATATTTTTGCTCAATTAATTTAGAGGTGCTAAAAATCAAGTAAATATGTCGAAAGTCATGTCCTCAAAATCTCAACATCTACGAATCTATGATTATAATAATTAAGTAGGTTCGGTATGGTGGATGCTCACCTTATCCTTTAATAGAAACTCGTGAGTTTAATCTTTATTCAAGGGAATAGAATAAACTGGAACCGGAACACCCTGATATACCTAGAGCTGGCAAAAGTTGACCCGACCCGAGGAACCTGACCCGCCCCGCCCGAAACCCGACCCGATACAACACGAAAATTGGGTGAACCAAAACCGACCCGACCCGACCCGAACTGACCCGATAACCGATAATAGCCTTATTTTCTCCAACCCGAACCCGACCTGAACCGAGCCGACCCGTGACCCGATATTTTCTCAACCCAATAGATGACCCGATAATGAACTAGCTTAATAATGGTTTAAATAACACCAAATTGACATTCATCTTAATTATTTTCACTTAAAACTACAATTAGTACACCTACCTATTATTGAAACATAAAATTACCATCCAAAACGAAATTTATAAGATAAAATATATGCTGATAACGTGACCCGACACTAACCCGCTAATGACCCGACCAGACTTGCCACCCATTGATGACCCGACCCGAAGACGACCCGATATGACCCGACCCGCTTTGACCCGACTCATAACCGACCCGAGTGACCCGATTGCCACCTTTAGATATACCCCAGGAAAAAAGGGAAAACAAAAAGCATCCATGGTTATAATACTAACATGTGAATCCTACCACATATTATAGGGTCAACAAACTCATGCCTTAAATCTAAGCCATCCAAAGTTCCAATAGTTTTACTAAAACAAATATCAATCGTTGATGTAAATACTACATACAGTCAATTTCTTAATCGACAAATTTCCATGTTGAAATAGTAACTTGAAAAACAAGTATCCCATGCATAAAAAGATGAAGGCACAGGCCAGCTTTATGGTGGGCTATAGCCACTTTCAACATGAAAAACTTATTACAAGGACAATAACTTGCCAACGTTGCTAAGGCATGGATCTAACGGTCCCCTTTGCTTTCCTTATACCTTGTGGGAGTGCTAATTATTAAAGTATGTATGTATGAATTCAAAAAGATAACTACTCCCTCTTACAATTAAAATCTCAAGTAAATGAATAATTGATGTTGCTTAAAATTTTGTTAATTCAAATTAATTAAAAAGAGTTTGCATTAACGGTTCTACCCATCTAGTCCTAACTAGATCGAATCCAGTCTAAACTGAATGATATATACCAAAAAAATGTTAATATTAATGACTTATATTATGTTAATGAGCGAGAATACGAGTTTACCTTGTATTAGGTTATGAGCTGATGGAGATAAAAATGTTTAATTTTTACTTTCGAAATGTTTGTTCCGCGTTATCTTTACTTAGGCTATGTAGATCACATTTCAAGTAGATTATTATTTGGCCAGAATTTGAGCTAGCTTACTTTTTTTTTATTTTTTTTGCAAGTGTTTGACAAGTATATACTTATTTAACCAAATAAGCTAACTAAAACGAAATGCTATCTAGGGTAACATGAGATAAATAAGCTAGCTAGCTTATTTGACCAAAATAACTTATTTTATCAATATCAGTTATCATTTCAGTTATTTTGCCAAACGTTTATAATATAATCAGTTGTCTCTAATATTCAGCTAGTTTTTCAGTTTTTAACCATTTACCTTCCTTTTTAACTAGTTTTACCAAACATAAACTTAATGATTTTAACTTTTAAGCCATTTTCCATTAAATCCATGCATATATCTAATCATAAATACACATCTTATGCAAATCATGTAAGTAATATAATATCCTTAAGAGCGGGTCGAATAATTAAGAAGATGTTACTATAATTGAAACATGTTGTAAAATCTTTGATACAGCTTTACAAGATAACAAATCAAGAGTCCTTTACTTAGGGGACTAAGTTTAATCCAACGCGACAAATCAAAGGACTAAAGCACTATTCCTTTTCACCTAAGAAAGATTAAGCAAGTACTTAATTAATTATAGACTACTACTACTAGTAGTAGTAGTATTCTAATGATCTAGACATAACTAAGTTATTATCATTATTATGAGCATTATAACCTATAATTAGTGAGTTTGACACATCCACACAATTACACACTTGTCATTTAATTAAACAAGTAATTTTTATTCACTAAATAAAGTAGGAAAAAAAGTTGCATTGCTAAAGAAAAACACAAATTCTTACTTAAGACCGGCAGTATCCGTCTGAAATTGTAGACGGATACCATTTTGTGAGACAAAATGCCCATTTGGAGGATAGTGGGAGGCACATGGGGGTGTCCCCACCTTGTCCCCTCTATTTGTTTTGTGAGTGTAACTACCCGTTTCAATATTCGACCCGTCTTAAGCAAGACCAACTCATTGAAAAATGAAACTTCCACCCACTCTTCCCACAAAGCTCTAAAGTACATTCATGTTGATTTATTCTACTAACAACTTTATTATAATAATAATACTTTCTTCGTTCCAATTAGTTAGACCCTATTTTTTGGGCTAAAATGAGATGAACTGATATAAAATGAATGGAGTTGAACTGAACTGAATAGAGCTGAGCTAATCAAACTGAAATGAGCTGAAATTAAATCTAAAAGAACGGGCTTTAGTTTACCGTTTTTATTCGCTCCGAGGAGTATTTTAATCAAAATACGATGAAGGGTTATCTATTTAGCAAAAAAATATAAACATTTTATTCTTTCAATATTACTTTTCCTTCCTATATAATGCCCTTCCCTTCTTTCAATTACATCCCATGCCAAAACAACTTGTCTTCTCAATAATCATATAATTGCCTTCTTTCTCATATACTACAAACAAAATTTAATAACCTTTTTTTCTATTATTTCTACCAAAACAAGCAAAACAACATATAAAGAAATATATTGAAATGGAGCAAAATACACCATTGATGGCTAAGAAGATATGGAATGTATTGAGGGTGGCTTTCTATATGCTAAGGAAAGGCATATGCAAGAGGAAGATACTCATGGACCTTAATTTGGTGATGAAGAGAGGAAAGATTGCAAGAAAAGCCTTCCAAAACATTATGTTCCACAACCACCACGACTCGAGTTCTGAAGCAAGCTTAGATGGCCAATTTAAGCCACAAGGTGGAGAGTATGAGTTCAGTTGTAGCAACACGCCTCTATACCGCCATTACTTCAACAACAAGAAGAGTAAAAACCAACATAGCAAAAACTTCTCTTTTGAAGATATGGATAACATTGAAGGTGTAAACATGTTTGATATGATGATGTTGTCTATCAATGAAGATATGGCTAAGTCACCTGCCTTACCAGGGTTAAGGCCCGAGTTAGGGTTAGGGTTGAACTCGAGAGCTAAGCAAATTAGGGTTACAGATTCTCCGTTTCCTACACAAAATGGGGAGGATGGTAATCATGTTGATGTTGCTGCTGATGAGTTCATTAAGAATTTTTACTCTCAACTCAAGCAACAAAAATACTACTAGAACAAGAAAAATACAAAATAAAATTCGGGTTATTACTAAAGTGTACATACATGTAGCCAATATCGGCTAGCATGTACGACACTAGCCATAGAGACGTACAAGTGCAATACTGGTGAAGCGAAAGGGGCAAGTTGTGGTCGCTCCTAGTAAATAGGATTTTGAAATTGTCATAACTATTTTCTCCATTACTACTGTATATTCTAGTTGCTGTTTATAACAAAAAATGGGTTAACTAAAAAACCGATTTTAAGATGTTTGCCAAATTAGCTACAAATATTACTCTTAGAAATCATAGGACAAGTGCAGAAAATAGGGTGTGTTTATTTTCCCTTTTCTATTTTTGATAGAATATGTGGAGAAATGTAAGAAAAAATTGAAGAAAGAAATAAAGTAAAGTATTTGTTTACTCAAAAGAAAATGTTTATGTACACGCGTACCTATTTTTCTTAGCACGTAAGGTTTTAGAAGACTTGGTCCAGTGAAATTGTACAATTATACAATAATACAATTGCAACGGTACGTGTTGGTAGTTGGTACTGTACTGTGGTACGTATTTTGGTCACGACCAATTTCTTTATTGTCTATTTAACCTAATTTATTGATTTAACGTATTAAGGATTCAATTAATTCTACTATAGACGGATATATCCGTCTAAAGTGAAAGACGAGTTAAATATGCTTAAAGTGGTGACATTTTTGGGCCCCACCATACAACTTGTTGCTTGTCTTATGCTTAAAGTGGGTGGATATTATTGACATATATGTTAACTAACAAAGTTAGTTATAACCAACTAATCAATAAGCAACCTGGATTAGTTATCCTAACTATAGTTAGTTGTGATCAGTTAGGATAAGTCGGTGCTTTGATGTATATGATGGGGCATATTCTGCACCCGCTGACCAGTCAACATATTGAGCAAGGTCAAAGATATCCACAGTAAGTCAACGGCTTAGATGCTAATAACTGACGCGACACTTGGTCTGTTTCTCTTGGGCCCCGGCTGGGGCAACTGGCCAGCCGAGGCACACATCCGCGAACTCATATCCAAGACCCCTCGGCGGTGAGTCAACAAGGCCCGCCGGCCTGCCATGGGTCCCTCGGCCGAGGGGTAGATCAGTCTTTCTACCTGCTAACCACTTGGCCACTTGGCCACTACGTGACAAAAGGTGAAAGTCTATAAATACTCCTCAACTCTCATTGAGGAGAAGATCCACGATTTAACCTAAGAATCACTATTCATCTGGTAATATCTTCCTTATCTCTCTACAATACATACTACGCCAAGTAACAACAACTTACCTCTCTAAGTTACTGACTTGAGCGTCGGAGTGAGTTCGCTCGGTCCAAAGCCGAGCCCTCAGTTTGTTCATTGTTTCAGGAGACCGCAAGGAGGATTCAACCAAAGACGTCATTCTACAAGCACGGGTGGTAACAAATAACTGCTCTGGAATTATACCCGGAACAATTGGCGCCGTATGTGGGGAAGAGATACTAGAAGCTAGTCACATTCATTCCCAAACAAAAAAAAAAACAAAACAAAAACCCACCCGAAAAGCTAAGAAGATGTCAAAACAACAAGAGGTATTCGTAACTGACGAAACCGAATTCTGCCAAGATAATACCGTCCACGCTTAAGAGTTGCGCGACCCTCCACCGGCCGGGTAATTCAACCGGAGTACAAGATACCAATAATACCAGATACGCCGCCGCGCGCCCAACCAGACGAGTCACCATCATGGGACATGTGGTTGATGCAAAAAAACCGAAGCTACTCCGGACCTCATTGGTAGTACGTCGCCACACTGTCACACCGACAAGAGCGGCGGAACCCGTCCAGGAGACCAGGGCCCAGAATGTGACTCCAAGAGACTTGAATGGAGCACTGGAAGAAGTCGGCGCCGTCAAGACGCCGGAGGAGCCCAAAGTGCTAGTGGTAGACCTAAGTCCTTCCCGGACCCGCGGGAGGACGGCGTCGCCGCAGCACCGACGAGGCTTGCCTCAGAGGAGTGAGAGAAGTCCGACTCGCCAGAGTCGGAGAAGGAGTCCGACTCACCAGAGTCGGAGAAGAAGCCCGACTCACCAGAGTCGGAGAAGAAGCCCTTCCCACCACGGGGAGAGGAGCCGGACTAGGAATGCGAGGAGCCGATCGCCGCGTGTCGTTCGACACGTGGTCAGACAGCCCCTCAATACCTACGTCCTTGAAACCGCCGTGCCAACCAAGCTAAATTTGCCGGCGTTCACATACAAAGGGGATAGCGACCCCACCGACCATGCCGAGGCCTTTGAGTCGTACATGTCGGTGTGGGAGCGACCCGACGAAGTCTGGTGCCGAGTCTTCCCAACAACCTTGCATGGGATGGCTCGAGTTGGTACAAGGGGCTGCCCGACGGCTCGGATATCTTTACGCCGACCTAAGGGACGCCTTCTTAACCCAAGACTCTTGCAATAAAAGGAGGGCCGTGGAGACATCGGACCTCCCGACTATCAGCGAGGAGGGAGGCGAGTCTCTCCGAAGCTATGTAAAGAGGTTCGACGCCAAGGTTCAAGAAATTCGTGAGTCGAACAATGAGTGGCAGCCTTCGCGATGAAAGGCCTCCCAAGGGGAGACTTAAAAAACGAGCTCATCAAGTGCGGCGGCTTGGGCTTAGACGCCGCTATGAAGATGGCCGACCAGGCCATCAAGGTGGAAGACTATCACAAGACTGGGTAGGCCACACGAGGCCGGGCACTCGAGAGAAGAAGAGCCACCAGGAGGACAACCCGGATGAAAGACGCCGTGACAATAATAGGTCACGGTCTGATAGATCTGCCATGAAGCGAGAACCGCGGCGCCGGGGGAGTTCAGATCGTACTACCGAGAAACGGTTCAATGGCCACACCCCCTCGGTCGTATCTGCCGCCGGGTCATCGCCCGAGCAAGAACGAGGGCCGTGTGGGAAAGGCCCCCAAGCCGAAGGGGGACGGTGACACGAGCCAAGATCTTGTGAATATCACGGCCACGTCACCTTATCGACAACTGCCGGCATCCAAGAACGCCATTGAAGAGCTAATCCGGAAGGGGAGCCTCGGCAAGTATGTTGCCAAAGGCCAAAAGACCAAGGCCGGCGGTTCAAATAAGAAATCCGTCTTTGAACGGATAGGAGTGATCCATGTTGTCATCGGGGGCAACGAGAACGGTGGGTCCGCTCATGGGCACAAACGGCACCGAACGAGCCAGATCGGTCATCAACTTTGTGGCCAAAACAGCGGTCCCCGCTTCCAACATCCCCGACATGACTATTGGGAAGAAGGACTACGAGGGAGTCATCGCCCCTCACAGCGACCCACTTGTAGTCCACTTGGACATATCCAACCACCTAGTCAAGAGGTGCCTGATTGACACAGGCGCCTACACGAACATCATGTTCAGGGAGTGCTTTCTCAACCTCGGACTGAAGGTTGAAGACTTGAGCCCCGCACCAACCCGTTGTACGATTTTTCCGGGGCCGGCCTGGTACCCTGTGGGATTGATCGATCACGGGTGATGTTCGGCGAAGGGAATGCGGCGAAGAATGTCCTATCTGAGTTCGTAGTCATCGACGGCTCGTTCGCCTACAACGTCCTCATAGGCCGCGTCACTCTGAGCGAGGCTGATGCAGTAATGTCAATCCGGGCCCTGACACTCATGTATGTCTCGGACCGGGGGGAAGCGCATAAGCTCGTCTCCAAGGACGAGAAGGACGAGGTGGTCAACACCCAGATATCCGCCAGAGGGTGCAACATGCAATCCCTCAAAGTGGCAAAGAAGTCAGGGAAGGGGAAGAACCCATCCTTACAGCAGGAGGGCGACCCGATGAATACCGACGTCGGCATGGTTGAAAGAACCCCGACCGACCAAGAAGAGCCGCATCCCGGCGTATGGGAAATAACTACTGACGGGTCCCCCACGGCGAACAGCTCAGGAGCTGCCATTTTTATCACCACCCCAAACGGGGACGTGTTTGAGCACGCCTTGAAACTTACCCTCTCGACCTCAAACAACGAATCCGAATACGAGGCGGTAATAAATGGAGTCGAGTTAGCTAGGGCTGCCGGGGCGGAGCACGTCGTGGTGAAAACATGCTCACTATTGGTGGCCAACCAAATCAGTGGAGAGTATGAGGCTCGAGATTACGGGATGGTAAGATACCTGGAAAGGGTGAAAGCCGACACCGCCAAATTGAAGTCCTTCCAGATACAGTACATTCCCCCGTCCGACGATCCCTCAAGACACATCGGCTGACAGACATGGAGGGTGCACCTTTGATGAGCCAATAGGGCACTGACAATCTCGGAAAATTTTGTATAAGCGGCGGAGGTGCCCAAGACAACTGTGGGCACCCCGACCCACGTTTTTATCTAATGAAGAATCGTCCAAGTTTTCCATCAAAGTGTTCATTTTCCCCCATAGTCACCATCAAGAAGCAGGCGTCGTCGCAGTCACCCCAAGAAGTAAACGCTACGGCAGTCACCCCAAGAGGTAGACGCCGCAGCAGTCACTCCAAGAGGTAGACGCCACGGCAGTCACCATCAAGAAGCAGGCGCCGTCGCAGTCACCCCAAGAAGTAGACGCTACGACAAAATACCCCAAGAGGTAGACGCCGCAGTTAGTCACTTCAAGAGGTAGACGCCACGCGATCACCATCAAGAAGGTGCGCCGTCGCAGTCACCCCAAGAAGTAGACGCTACGGCAGTCACCCCAAGAGGTAGACGCCACGGCAGCCACTCCAAGAGGTAGACGCCACGGCAGTCACCATCATCAGAAGCAGGCGCCGTCGCAGTCACCCCAAGAAGTAGACGCTACGGCAGTCACCCCAAGAGATAGACGCGCAGCAGAATCACTCCAAGAGGTAGACGCGCCACTCAGTCACCATCAAGAAATAGGCGCCGTCGCAGTCACCCCCAAGAAGTAGACGCTACGGCAATACCCCAAGAGGTAGACGCCGCAGCAGCACTTCAAGAGGTAGACGCCACGGCAAATCACTATAAGGAAGCGTATTTCATGACAAATCACTACCAACACGGTTGATACTGCGAAAGCGATCAACACGCCCTAGAACGTTAAACACAAACAGATACGCATTCTAACCGCCTCGGTCAGCCGAGGTAGAAACAAAAGAAGCGCTCAATTAATGACGTAAGAAGACAACTCGATTTAAGACAAGAAAAGACCTCGGCCAAGTCGGAGGCAGAATAAGCAAACTCTTATTAAAAATGATCAAGTTACAAAGTGAGGAAAATACAGACGACGGCCGTCCCCGTAAGGATAAGCCAAAACACAACCTACCAAAGTTGTACAAAATACAAGGGAAAGAAAGGCAAAAGGTTACAGACATATCATTTAAGCGCCAAAAGATGGCAGGGAGGAAAGGCTTAATAATTGGCCCCGAACAGCTAAAGCTATCCGAGACGCCGGGTGAGCCTCGGTGACGACCGCCCGTCTCCCTATGCCTCGTTGTTGCTGCCATCGCGGCGTTAGCAGATCGTCCTTAATGGGCGACCCGGAAGTCTCTCGGCGGTCTCGGCTTTCTCGGCGAACACGGCCTCGGCGGCCTCGGGGGTGCCTTCATACTCTCGGCTTCCTCTTTGGCCGCCTTAGCCTCCTCAGCAAGGGCTGCCTTCTCCGCGGCCGCCTCTTCCTCCTTTTTCACCCTTACCTCCTCCTTGGCCTTCTCCTCCGCGGCTTTCTCCTTAGCTTCGAGCTTGTCATCAAACAGCTCATCAAATTTGTCCCACGGAAAGGAGCCATCAAGGGGGAAGAGCTCCCCAATCACTTCCCTGGCAGCTTCTTCGGCCAGGTCCCGGTATTGGGCGCACATGTTAGGGAGAAGAACGGTTTGGAGTGACTCAATGTCCTCCTCCCTTTGGGCAATGACAACATCCTTGTTCCAGACCACCTTCACCTGGGCCTGGAACAAGCCCCTAAATTCGTTCCTCTGCGTAAGGTAAAGGTCGGCGTGCTTCTAAACGAGGTCACGCATCTCCCGCAGCTTAGCAGCTTCAGCCGCCGCAGCCTCGGCCTTGGCTCTCTCAGCGAGGACTTCCTTTTCAGCGTCCTCCCTGAGTTTTATCTCAAAGACGGACGCCTCTTAAGCCTCGCCTTGGCCCTCTTAGCCTCCTTGTTCGCCGCGTCGAGTTCCAGCCTTAGCCGCTCGAGCTGTGGGGCAGCTTCAGCCATGGTCTTCTCTTGCTCCATAATGTGGGAGCCGGCTAGTTAAGTCCATTTTGCCAGCCTCTTGCCTATTCTCATCCCCTCTGCCACAAGCTCGGTGGGGGAAACCTTCTGAAGTAGGGGATCGACGGTGACATTTCTATCACCCGCCTTCTCAGGCTGCTTCTTCAATTGCCGCACAGTGAGAACGGCGGCTGCCGACGGTTGATCTACAAAAAAAAGTCAATTAAAACATCCGTGTCAGTATACATGGACGTATCGGAGAGCCTGTCATCAGGAACGCCTAATTAACCGGCTAAGTCTGAGCCACAGGATATATCTGTACCATGCTTGGCCTTCTTGCTCGGAGGACGCATCTCCTCGCCGGCAGCAGTTGCAGCAGTAGCAGCAGGGGTGGGCTCTTTCCTTTTACGGACAAGGGGAGATCCCTCCGCATCGGAGTCCCCCCCATCGGTAATGTCAACGATCTCCACCGTCTCCTTCTGGACTGAAGGGATGGAAGGTGGAACGGATGTCGACGCCGTCGCCGCCGAAGAATTTGTTTTCCGCGTTCGGCGCGGCATGTTACTAGCAACCCTCGCCTGGGCCGCCTCCACATTCAGGCATTTCAGCTGCTGATCCATCAGGTCATTCGGCGACGTCCTGCGATCACGGGCCAGAGCCTTAGGGTGCAAATCAGCAACGGTCTTATCCTTGTGCAGCCCCATCCTCCGAAGGATATCCTCAGACAGGTCCGGTCCAAAGTGGTCTGCAAAAGAAGCAAAGCAAGAGTTAAGTAGAAGTAAACCAAAGTTCAAAATGAAAAAACATTGAGAGCAGAGATGGGCCTCACACCGACCCCACTCACCCTGTTCGAGGGCCGGTATGAGGCCGACGTGGCAGAGCAGCTCATCCTGAAGAACGATCTGCGTCGGGGGCATCCATCCCTTCGGCGTCCCATCCTTCTCAGCCTCAAACAGCTTCATTGCCCGTTTTTCGTCCTCATTAAGATAGACCCTGCTGGCGTCCATCTTAAGCTTACTCCGGGAGACATATTTGTCATGCTCCCCTTGGTTCTCACACCGCAAATTGACACGGCTCTGAAAGGACCGGGGCAGCGGATAGTCATCCGGCACCTCAATGTACACCCACCGATCCTTCCAGTCTTTGCAAGAAGACAGCTTATCAACGGAGACGTAACCCGGCTCCATTTGCACGCTATACCATCCGACGCGACCAGAAAATGACGGCCGAAGGTGGTGAAGCCGACGGAATAAATTAACCGTTGGGACCTCCCCCTTAAAGAGACAGAGCCAGACAAAGCCGACTATGGTCCTAATAGCCAACGGGTGCAGCTGGGCCACAGCGACGTTCATGGCCCTAATGATGGCCATAACGTAATCATTCAGCGGAAACCGGAGCCCGTACTCCAGGTGCCGGATATATACGCCGGTGCAACCCGGTGGAGGGCAACAGATGGCCTGACCCTCCTCAGGGATAACAATTTTGTATCTCCTGCCAAAGTAGAAATGGCCCTCGAAAAATGTCTCGCCGGAGCAACGGGCGAACTTATGGGTCCAAGTACGGTCAGGGCCGACCTTACAGGGGTCGCCGTGATCCATGACATACTGCCTCCCCTCATTAGGGCGAGCCCTTTTAGCATCATCGTCATCATCATCAACATCGTCATCGTCCTCTCAATCCTTCAAAGCCTTTGGGTCAACTTCGGGAGAAGGAGACCTAGGGCCCCCGGACCTTATCGGGACGGCGTCTAGCATCTCCTCCTCATCAAGACGCGGCGGGGAACCCCCCGGCGCAGGTTTGCTAGGTACGGCATCGGCAGAAGACATGTTTACAACAAAACTTACAAGTTAAAAAGAGAAAGTTTATTTGTTTACCTTGAAGAAAAATGCCACGCCGGAGTAATGATTCTGAAAGCTAGAGAGAAGTTTCGTCAAAGAGGGCTAGAAAGAAGAAATTTTTTGAGAAAATGAAATTGGTGGCCAATTTCAGGGACTAACTGCCCTATTTATAGGGAAAAGCCCATGAAGAAGGACCAATCAGGGCACAGCCCATGAAACGTCGACCAATCAAAGAAACGACACGTGTCAGGCATGCAGCCACGGAATGTCAATCGTTGCAACAGTTGAACGTCAATCAATGCAACAGTGACCAAGCGTCTTCAACACGCCCCTTCAAATCTCTCTGCCTATTCGTCTTCCTCAACAAATTCCTAAGTATCTGTTCTCCGCCGGCCACATGATCAACCAAGCTTGTAAGCACCGGCCAGGGGGCATTCAGAAACAACCGGCACTCTCCACCCTGGTCTCGGCCAGCGTCATTGCCTTTTTCCACATCGGATGTCCATTACACATCCATGTGGAGGGGTGATATGGTACGGCCTAAGCAGAGCCATGCCGGGGAAGAAGAAGCCGGGGCAGAAATTTTCACTTGCGCAGAATATACGCTCAACATACATCGGAGCCCATACCACGGCATAGACTACGCTGGGGGCAAATTGATGGGGCATATTCTGCACCCGCTGACCAGTCAACATATTGAGCAAGGTCAAAGATATCCACACCAATTCAACGGCTTAGACAGCCTAACCGACGCAGCCTGTCGACCTGTCTCTTGGGCCCCGGCTGGGGCAACTGGCCAGCCGAGGCACACATACGCGAACTCATATCCAAGACCCCTCGGCGGTGAGTCAATGATGAGTCATAATTATATACATATTTATGCCTCCCCTTAATTGCTTTTGATACGGTTTTCGTGCTAGTTTATAGCATTTACATGCCTTTTAAGTTAGAATGTCGATACTTCCGCCTTTTGATGTTTGATGCAGGAATGATGCATTTGAGGAGCAAAGGAATGAAATGGGCATCGCGGAGTGGAAATGAAGGGATACACGAAGCATGGCACGAGAATCCATAAGAACGAAGGAAGAGAAGTTAAGAAGAAAACACGAAGAAAAGAACTTATTACAAGTGCCTACTTTGAAGAGCCATATCTTGAGTTTTAAAACTGATTTTCAAGTGATTCCAATTGGAGATGAAAGCCTATCCTCTTAACTTTCCAACGCCGCAAAAATCACTTGTTTCTGACAAGTAACGAAGAAATGGCGTTCGGTTGAAGTTCAGTGCGCGAAGTAGGAAATTGGTGCCTCGATCGAGTCAGCCTTGACTCGATCGAGGAACTTCATGCTCGATCGAGCACTCTCGACTCGATCGAGGAACCAACCTAATCAACTAAATTTCGCAATGTCGAGAGTTGGGTGTTCTTGAACTTTGGTGCCTCGATCGAGTCACTCTCGACTCGATCGAGGAACCTTCCAGTTTTATAATTCCCGCAACTTTCCTTAAGTCGGTTATGTATTGCTATAAATACCAAAACTCGTACCCTAAGTTTTTTTATGCCTTATTTTACATAGGTTTAGTATAGCTACCTTAGAAAACTCTCTAAAATACTTAGTTTAGTTTAATTATTGTTCGGATCTATTGCCTTTAATTACGGTATTGTTCTTAATCTTTCCTTTATTATTAATCATTTATTTCATTGTTCATCTTTTATGCTTGCAATCATGTTTCTTATTATTGTTATTGTTGTTCTTATTTCTATTATGCGTAGCTAAATCTCTTATCTAGGGTGAAAGGGGATCTAGGTTGTTAGAAAAGGGGTTACTTATGAATTGATTGTTAAATTGCTTTATATTGTTGTTCAATTATCGTATTACTTCTAATTAGTTGATTACTGATCAGAATTGATTAATTAGTCTTGCATAAACTAGGATTATCACCGACCGGGTTAAGACTAGTATAGGCCACGATAATTGAATTAGACCAACTTAATGATAGCGATCGCATGTTAACTTAGATCTAAAAAGACATATTAGAATCGACCGATCATATGACTTTCGACAATATAAATTGCTCAATCAATAAATTAAATCCTACCCTTTGATGACTACCTAGTGAACCCAAATCCCTAGACTCTTTAATATTATTGTTTATCATCTTTATTTAAATTGCTATTAGTTGTTTAGAAATCAAACTCAATCAAACCCCATAAAATTGTTACCTTTAAGACAGATTTAAATATCAACAAACTAGATAATCACCGCCTCCCTGTGGATTCGACCCTAACTTACCACTAGCTATTTTGTTAGTAGTAGTATAGGATTTATTTTGATTAAGACAAACGACTGAAAATAACCTTATCAAATTTGGCGCCGTTGCCGGGGAGGTTAAAGTCATATGGATATGTGGAGCTAAGACGGTAGTCGCAGCGCTAACCCAAACCAAATCTAGAAAACATAGCTCAAGTCTCAAGTCACCATACTATAGACAAATGCCAAATACCTTTCGATCTTACAAGACAAATTAGTCGGATTCTCGCGGATTCACTCATGCACTCATAAATATATAGGGTGAGTTATATGTGAAGATAGAAAGAAGTAGAAACACTCACTCAACTTATGAAACATGCATGCAATCTAATGTGATAGGAATTTCCCCCAACTAATATGCAATCATCATATGTAGACAAAAGTACATGTATCAAGGACAATAAGGGTGACAAATGGGTTAAAGTAATAGAAGTGGTTTGTGCCAAAGCACGTTATGGATATGCGGAGCTAAGACGGTAGTCGCAGCGCTAACCAAAACAAAAACGAAATCTTTGATAATAAATGAACCCAACTAAGAGAAATGATCTCAACTTTACAACATATGAGAGCTAATCAATTACTCTCCAATTATGCATTAGACTCTAACAACCATCCTTTTGATCGTTGACAAAACCAAATGAAGCAATCTCTTTTCTTTTCTTTTCTCTTTTTTTTTCGATTTTTTTCTTTCTTCTTTTTTTTCGCTTCATATTTTTCTTTTTCCAACACAATCGCTAAAAGTATTTTGCTATACCCACATGACAACAATAAGTCCCAACCCAACCATAATAGCAAAATAAATATGATAAACAAGCAACTGCGACTGTCCCGAAAAGGTAGGCAAATTCTTGGATTGTAGCTTATAGGATGTAATTTAAGATTGGCTGCAAGGGTTCAAACGGGCTAACAAAAGGATAATTTAAGGCTTATTTGAACGGTAAGAACGCCTATCCACATGTACTTAGTCAAATGAAAGCAATAAAAGTATCAAGAAATCAATGTCACACTTATGCAATTTGATATTACACATTCCACAAGGAGAAACCACACTCAAGCCTAATTGACAATGAGACCAGTTTATTGATGTTCCTGGCCTAGGAAGCTCTATAGACCTCAGAATTTAAGTAGTTTACCAACATAATTGTGTCAAATCTAATCAATATAAGGCATGTCAATACGGTAAAGACTTGAATTATGAGCTCTGTTTCCATGGCTAACGAGTCAAAACAATGTACATGGACAACTATTTGGGATTCAAATGCAAAAACAATGCAAATTAACATCATAGTTATTAAATTCACCAAGACTCAACCTAAAACAAAGGAAAAACATGTTTTTGTATTTTGAATTTTTTAATTTTTATGGATTTTTGATAAATGCACACAACATAAAGTAAATCACACAACATAATTAAACTCCTCCCCCAAACCTAAATGTCACAGTGTCCTCATTGTGACGCCTAAAGCATAGCAATCACACACAAATCCAGCAACCTAAAGGACACAACTAACAAAAAGAATGGGAAATAACTAGATAATACAATAAAAGAAGGTACAAGGGAAGAGAATACCGGGTAAGAGCTTATGATTCCCCCAAACCAGCTGCAAAACAGGGGTAAATAATCATCCTCGCAAATCCTATCATCTTCCGGCTACGTTATTGACCAAAAAGACGAGGTGACTCGATCGAGCCCCATGCCACTCGATCGAGGCACCTGTTGTCGTCCTCTTCCTTTCTTTATATATCGATTACCCGCAATTGGGCACAATCAAAACAGCTCAAAGCTCTTAATAGTCGATCATAAATCTGCGCATGTGCTACACAAAAGCATAAGTAGCACCAAGATATAACAGGAGCATATAAAATCAATGTTAAAGACCGTCTCAGCATATCAAATTTATGATGACAATTATAGCAAAACCGCATCAAATTGTTAGTCCAACCAAGAGAATATGGAGTATCAAAACACAAAGTAGAAGTCATACGAGATAGTTTATCACTCACCACACTAGTAATCCTTATGAAGTTATCGTCAACAATTACCTCTTGGTCAGGAGGTCTACCACTCCTAATGACAGAATCAGTGGCAAAAGAATATACTACCTCTACCGGGCTAGGAGTATTCATTGACTCATATGCCTTCTCATTCCCTTTGTTGATAAGCTCTATCCCATATACTTCAGCCTCTAAAGCATCCAACTCGGCTTTCCAAATGGGAGATTCACCTGCACATGTCTCAAAAGATATCAAAGCATCTAAAGGGTCCATAGTAGGGGGCCCTTGTGTAGAGTATTCATCAATATCATCTTCAACATCAGAAACATCAAAATATGCATTCTGCACAGGTGTAATAAAATGAACCTCACTAGACTCAAAATTAGAATCAAATTCAATAACTGAAGGGGAAGTATCAAAAGAAAGAGTCAGCAAATCGTCACATGAGTCCCATTTAACCTCAAGATCTTCGAATCGCGCATCATCACTCTCCTTATCCCAAGACTCATCACAAAAGGGGTAATCTAAGGGGTCTATCAAGTCTTCCTCATGTGACTCACTGTCTGTAAAATAGTCATAGAGGAGTTCTTGACTGTCGTCAAAGAAGGGGTTATCAACTGAGCATATGGTCTCATCCTCTATGTTTCCCTCAATATCCTTTTCATTCTTTAAAACGGTTTCTATGGTCTCACCCACACCCTCATCCATGTATGACTGAAATGAAAAAGTGGGTTTAATGCATTCAATAGCAAGCCATTCAAAGAAAGAAAGGACAACTTCAATATTCTTACCACCAAAATCTCCCATACCTATGGAATCAATGTAGGCTTATGTTTGTCTGTTCATACCTTTTATGATGGTAAGGCACATAGTAAGCCGTGGAATTTTAGCCTCATAATTATGAGAACAAATCCAATAATTCCATCTATGCATGTAATCATGGAAGTTTTTATTTTCACCCTGTAGAAACTCGATGGAAAACATTAGAACGGTCTCAAGGAACTGATGTTCCTTGAGACAAAAGACAAACTAACAAAAACAAACAGAAAAATTGTTGCCTCCCCGGCAACGGCGCCAAATTTGATAAGGCTAAAGTCGTATCACCTTAATCAAAGTAAACCTAAACTACTGCTAACAAAATAGCTAGCGGTAAGTCAGGGTCGAATCCACAGGGAGGCGGTGATTATCTAGTTTGTTTATATTTAAATCTGTCTTAAAGTAACCAATTGTGGGGGTTTGTTTTGTTTGTATGCTAACCAACTAATTGCAAGTAATTTAAAGGGCAAATAACAATAATATTAAAGGTCTAGGATTTCCGGTTCACTAGGTTAATTAGAAAGGGGAAATTGATTAATTGCTAGTGAAATCGTTTAAGTTGTCGTTTGATTATTGTTCTTATTCTAGTTAATTAACTTAGGCCTGAGTTGTTAATTAGTGTAGCGAATTAATCCTTTCACCGACCGGGTTAGAATTAATATAGGCTGCGATAATCAAATAGATTGTATCTAATTATAGCGACCGCATGTTAGAATCGATCTAAAGGGCATAATAGAGTCGACCGATCTTATGACCTTAGACAGCTTGACAGATCTAGCAATTGATTAATAGACCCCATATAATTGACCTAGTGAACCGGAAATCCTAGACCTTTAATATTATTGTTATTTGCCCTTTAAATTACTTGCAATTAGTTGGTTAGCATACAAACAAAACAAACCCCCACAATTGGTTACTTTAAGACAGATTTAAATATAAACAAACTAGATAATCACCGCCTCCTTGTGGATTCGACCCTGACTTACCGCTAGCTATTTTGTTAGCAGTAGTTTAGGTTTACTTTGATTAAGGTGATACGACTTTAGCCTTATCAGTCAACAAGGCCCGCCGGCCTGCCATGGGTCCCTCGGCCGAGGGGTAGATCAGTCTTTCCACCTGCTAACCACTTGGCCACTTGGCCACTACGTGACAAAAGGTGAAAGTCTCACTACTACAAAAAATATATAAGAGACCGGTTAAAAATAGCATAAGAGACCGGTTTATAACCGGTTTATATCTCACAGGTGTCTTAGCTTTAAGAAACCGGTGTTATGTGTGGTTTCTTTGTTATTTATAAAGAGACCTGTTATCACCAATAACCGTTTCTTTTGTTCTCTCCGTAAGAGACCATGTTATGGGTTAAAACTGGTCTCTTTACTTTGTATGTAGCATCGCTTACAACTTAAAACCGGTCTCTTTAATTGACATTAAAAGACTAGTTCTCAACAGAACTGGTCTCTTTAATTTGCATAAATATATGCCTGATGCGACAATTTTTTTTCCCAAAACGTACTTGCAATTCTTTCGACACAATAATAATAATAATAATTATAATAATAACCGCACCTTTAAATTATATATATCATAAAAAAACCGGATTTGATACATGATATCCAAATTCCTACTTCAAAATTAAATCCTTCATGTATGTTCTAAAAAATAAAGTAGATGTGTTCTAAAAATTATAAGAAATGGGAAAAATAAACAAATGGGTTCCAAATAAAAACTTCTAACAATGATTAGAATTTAATCAAGCTTCATCACGCGTCCATATTATCATCATCTTCAATTTCCTCATCTTCCATTTGACTGAATAAGTATGTCACCCACATATTTCTTATCTCGTCAATTTTCTCTTGCGTATAAGTGCCACAAGTTCCGGGAAAGTACTGCAAAAAAAAAAAATCCCACAAATCACCATCAGATCTACAACCACCATCGTCTATCACCACCACCACCACCAATCCCCACAATTCACCATCATCACCATCACCATCCACACTCACACCCACAACGTCCACCACTATGCAAACATATTATTATTAGCAGGTAAAATCTTGACCATAGAAGCTAAGTGCTATTTTTCTTCATATATGAACAAGTAATTAACCCCCTTGTTTATGAATCCTATGAAATTGAATTACCTCTTAAGATAATACTCCCGTACCTAAGATTATACTCTATCATGCCTATTTAACAAACTTTACAGATAGGATTATATAAGAGGTGTTAGCAGCATAGAAGAAAGCGCAAGGATGAATCAAGACCAAAATTTTCTTGTAAATCAATCTCAAAGAACAACACCACCAAAGACTCATATATGACCCGACTAAAGCTATGAAGCTTTTAACCAACAAGCTACAGGGAGTGCTAGTTCAAGACCAAAATTTTCAATAGTAATAATGTGACAATATGTATTCAGATTCCAAATTTTAGTGTTCTTTCTAAAAAATCATCCACAAAATGATTTCAATGTTGTAATCGTATGACAAAGAATTTGAGCACAATTAAAATGACACACATCCAAATTGGCCCCCCCAAGCATAATTTTAAGAAAGTAATGTGAGTTTCATATCTACCGATCCGGAATCATCGGTCGTCTACTTGCGATAGTCTCGATTATATAACGACACACAAAATATCCACAATCCTTCGAGGCTTGAGATTGACGAGGACACTATTATAAAGAAGTGCAAACAAATCAAATATTCACATGACAAAGAATATTATAATTGAAATATTGGGGAGTGCATATTTTTAGTGATTTTAATATATACACGTACACTATATGTTCATCCATCTCACCGGATTCTTTTTAATTTTCTTGATGTCTTTTCGGTGAAGAGTGGTAAATTTTATAATGCCCCTAGCAAAAAAAAAATCAGCTCATACTTAGAAGAACAAAACGCTATAATAGATATCAGTATTAATAAATTTTGTTAAGCATAGTGATAGGTCGGGTTGCATACTCATTTATAATTCGTTGAGCGAATTCATCGATATTATTTGATCCCGCTGGATCAAGCCGAAAAGCCTGATTAGTTCCACGGACTTATAGCAACTAACATCCAATGCCGATCGTACTTAACTTATTAGTGTGAATAAAATAAACTTGCACATGATAAGCAAGAACTTTGAATTATAATTAGAAGTACATAGACTTACTTTTCATGGAATGGGGCGAAAAAAAGTTGATTAATATTTTTGCCTCCATTGCACCCAAAAACACGACATAAGTAGTCTGACCGGTCCTCTTCTACGGTTGGAGTCAAAGGAGAGAGATGATTGGAGTCACAAAATCCATACATCCCCGATATACCATCGGTGTGACATGACTCGCTCAAGTACCTTACATATTAAAATGATTTTCTTGAACAATTAGTTAAATAATCATATTGAAAAGAGTAAACTACAAAACTCAAAGATAAAACTGAATACATACTTCATGAAAATTGACATATGAGCTGCTCCAATCTCTTTTTGGAAGCACAAATCAAATAGGTCTTCATAATCAAGTCTAACATCTTCTTGATGGTGAAAAACATTTTCCGGAATAGATATAAGGATGTTTCGACGGCTCTTTTTCATTCCCAGAGCTTCTTTCTTTAATGCCTTCAATATACCAGAGTTCACCTTTGCACGATCTTCCTCGGTGATGTCATATTTTTTAGTGGTTGATGATTGTGAGGATCGTGGACTCGTGAGACAACCACATCTGCTTGTTGCTTATCAAACTTACAAACAATATAAAAAAAATCATTAGAGTAGGAGTAACTTATATTACTTGTATATTATGACTATCCAAGATTAAATCAGAAGTAATGATATAGGCCCGGCATCATATGATCATACCTTTTTCTTTGGAAATATTAGGTGAGCTGGCCATGAAACAAAGGCGTACACTGCTTGGCATACTACACTACACTCCTCATTAGGACATGGCAATGGTGCGGTTGGCATAATCTCTTCGATGATAGAGACTCGACGATAATCTTGTGACAAAGTTCAAATGATTCAAAGTCACTTCTGCTTTCCCGATATGTACACTTTCCCAATTGCAACAATTGGGATCCCTTGTTCATTCTCAATCGCTAGGCAACAATCATAAGTACCCTATTCCACATTAATACAAAGATCGTTATAGTGTATATATAAAATATAAGATACAAAATAAATAAACTCCCTGGAAAATAAGGCCTGAAGGATACACTGCTTCGAGTTGCGGAAGAAAATCTGTTTTAGTTGTGGATCAGAACATTGCCTGGCTTATTACCAACATAGCTCTAATGCTCAAGAGTAGATTGTTTCAAATTTGCAAATTGCTAATAACCTCTGCTTTATTTGTCGATTCGGGAAGAAAATCATTCACATATTTTCCACAATTGTGTGTACAGTGTTCGATTTTTGCAAGGGGTTGGACAGTGGTTATGTTCTGATTTAACTCATTCATATGGGTTATTAAAGATTGCAAGAAGCAAATGGAGCAGACATAGTAAAAATGTTTGTACTTCTTGCACTTTTTTAGTTCTTTGGTATGACAGAGGAATCAGTCGATCAACCAGTGCACCCAACTTAATAACCAACATCAAAATGTTCACACCCAAGATCCCGTAAAAAAAGCATTGCATACATACGATTAGACAATACGTGCTCACTAATAGGAGTGTCAAGTCGAGTCTAACTTCATACCTTAGGCAATACGTACTCGGTAATAGGTAGTGTGTCATAATCTATATCATTCGAGACGAATAGTTGAGGGCGAGGGACTGGCCTGATCGTGGATCGTGGACTGACCGTCGAGGTTGTTGAATAGTTTCAACATTTTTATCAGGCCAAGGAACAATGTAAGGATCAAGTTGTTGTTCTTTTTCTTGGTCTTTTCGTTGAGATTTCGACATGTTGGAAGGATATTCCAAGCCTTTAGACAAAAATTATAATTAGCCAGAAATCATAATAGTATAAATAATACATAAAAAAACTTACTTTTCAATATGCATTACATCCAAAGAATGTCTGACAAACAAATGTTTCCAATAAGGTAAGCGCCAAAACACAGAACATTTCTTATATCCTTGTTTAGGAAGGGTGGATCCACGATTTTTTCCAAAAATAATCTGGATGTCTTTCACCTTTTCAAACACTTCTATACCAGTTAACACTCTTGGCCTTCTTTTGAATTCTTGATCCCCATTAAAAGCCTTTTTCAACTTTCGATAATAATGATCATCAGGCAAAAAACAACGATGTCCATCATAAATATTCTTTTTAGATGATTTAAGCCACTTTCCCATAGTACCATCCTCACATATAGGACAAGGTGCTTTTCCTTTAACGGTATATCCAGACAAATTACCGTACACAGGATAATCTTGGATAGTGCAAAACAACATTGCTCTAAGGTTAAATGACTCATTTCGATATGCATCATAAACTTCTACACCCGTCTCCCATAAAATTTTCAAATCATTTATAAGGGGTGCTAAGTACACGTCGATGTCGTTTCCTGGCTGTTTAGGGCCAGAAATTAACAAGGAAAGCATCATGAACTTTCTTTTCATGCATAGCCAAGGAGGTAGGTTGTACGTAACCAAAATTACAGGCCAAGTACTATAGGTTGTACTAAGAGAACGAAATGGATTCATGCCATCTGTAGACAATGCAAGGCGCAAGTTTCGACTTTCTTTACCAAACTCGGGAAATTTTCCATCAATAAACCTCCATTGTGGGGAGTCAGCTGGGTGTCTAAGTTTACCATCCTTAATTCTGCCATCATGATGCCATGTCAAATTTTTTGCATCACTAGCATTCGAATAAAGACGTTCAAATCTTGGTATAATAGGAAAGTACCACAAGACCTTAGCCGGAATTCCTTCCTTTTTTTTGTACCGTGAGACATTACAAGTAGGGCAACTCTTTAATAATTCATACTCATTATAATATAGTATACAATCGTTACGGCAGGCATGAATTTTTTCATAAGGTAAGCTCATTGAGCATAATATCTTTTTTGCCTCATATGTTTTACTAGGGAGAACATTATCACTTGGAAGCATATCTTTCACTACTTCAAGTAATTCTGTAAAACCTGTATCACTAAGACCGTGAGTTGCCTTCAGATTATATAATTTAAGTACACTTGACAGTCTCGTGTATTTTTTGCGGCTGTGTATAAGGGCTTTTCGGAATCGCTTAACAACGACTCGAATGCAAAGGGATTTTCATCAAACTTTTCTTGAACGTCTCGTAACATATCCTCTATCCTATCACCCTCATTACTTGTATGAACTTCGGGCGTATTAGTCCGAACATTTTCTTCCCTATCTTCCCCATGCCAAATCCAAATAGTATATGTTCTATCAAAAGTGATTTGCTCGGATGATTAAGTATTTCATCAACTCTTTTATGCAGAAAATTATGACATTTATAACAAGGACAAGGCAACCTTGTACGACCTCTAGAGTTCTTAACAAAGAAAATCGATAAAGTCTTTTACACCAGCTATATACTCGGGGTCACCCGGTTTTGATGTTGATATCCAACTCCGATCCATATCTACACAAACACATAAGATTATTTTGGTTGAGCTTATACAAACTACTTAGTAGTTCGACAACAAGTTTAAGTTAAATTAAACTTCTAAGGTAAGTACTTCGACAGGAATAAGAATGCAGTATGAGTACAAGAATGAAGTTTTGTAGGGTGATTCTAATCACTTGAATGATGAAGTAATTATTATTTATATTTATTAATATATTCTCACATTTTTACCAAAAAAAAACTGAGCAAGATTTGAGTGTGTGACAACGGTGCATGCTGCATTTGTGAAGGAGCCGAGGAGACCGTTACCCGTCTCTTTTTTTTACTTGTTGTTGTAGCAGGATATTACTCTCAAAGTTGGAGCCATGGATGGATAAGTCTTTCAGGGGTCGAACATTACCAATCGCGAATTGAAGAAATAATACAAGATTTCATAATGACTCCTTAATGTTGTAATAAGTGCTTGTGTTTAGCATGTTTGGAAGCAAACGAACAAAGAAAGGATTGATAATGTGATAGAGGCGTTTGGACTAAGTTAAAGCGTATCAAAGTTAATTTGAGCTCGAGATATGCAGGGCTAATGAGACATCCTTTATCATCCACGGATGACAGATGGTTAATGATGGTGGAAAATAGAGTTCGAGGTAAGGTCATTACAAAAATAGAAATGAATTATCGGAACCAAATCTACGAGTGTACTTCTTTAATTTAATGATGAACAAAAAGATATTGTGAAGGATAATACCATTAGTCACAAATTTGAATTTTTAAGGATGGGAACCCCAAGGTAAAGGTCGTGCCATAAGGGAAAAATAAAGTAATAAACATTGCCGTTTTCTTTTGAAGAATTAGAACAAAACGACCCGAGGGTCGTGGATAAATGAAGGTGCTCGTTGGTCGCAAAGAATGACCGATACTTAACAATTGTTGATTCCATAATATTGGTAGGTCTATGACACGCTATCTCAGGACCGTCTCATATGAATCTTTGTGTATTTCATAAGATAAAAGTAAATAGGACTAGAGTTGTGTAAAAATTACTCTTGAAATTGCCTTTAGAGGAATATTGATGAAATTTTTATCGCGTGACAAAAATGCAACTCAAGTTTTCGAGTTGCGAGCTTGGGTTGTACTCTGTATACATTGTTGAGATTTTGTGATAAATCGGTTACACACCCTAAGAATTTCGGGCTAACTCTGAATATCGAAGGCGGACAGTTGAGTGGCTGTCGGCCAGCAACTGAAATTTTAAAATTTCCCAAACAGAAAACTAGGATTCTGAACTCACTATTCTAGTTTCTATATTTCAGATCATAATTTTCAAATGAAATTGAACTCACTAACTTAATCACTATTAGCTTTGTAACCTATTCAATCATAAATTAAGAACCAAATAACACTTTTACTTCAACCGAGTTGCAGTAATTAGAGGCAACTTAAAAACTTAATACGGTAATAGTTCGAACAATCGAAACCTATCATTTAATTAAAACTAATCAATCGCATTACTAGGAATAGAAAATATACTAAATTAAACAAATAATAGACAAATAACAAGGAATTCATAGTGGATTTTTAAAAAATCAAAATCCTACCCTAATGGCCTCTTTTGTGTTATCGATTCAAAAAGCATGAACAAATCGAATTACTGCAATCTATAATTTCTCAACATAAGAACAATTAAATTTGAAACAAAATCTATAATTTCAATTAACCCAAAACTGTAATCAATTAACCCAAAATTGTAATCAATTACTGCAAAATCTGTAATTGCAATTCACATAAAAAATTACCTGAAAGAGCGAGGTTCTTTGCTTCGGTGACGTCGACATCTTTTGCTCCGATGATCGGTGGTGATAAACGAAAGAGAAGATGGAATAATGGTTGGATGCTTAAAACTCGATGAATAATTTGGGGTTTTTGGTCGGAAAAAAAACAAGAAATTTTGGCACGAAGCTTATCTGGGAAACGTGAGTATTAAGGATTGAACGTGGTGTTATTTGTTTAATTAGGAATTACTAAGTATGTTGAAGGCCCATTATATTATTATTAGATTGAATTTTTTATTTAATAAAAAGATAAGAGACCGGTTTTATTTACAACACATTTGTTATCAATTTCTATGAAACCGGTTTTGTAGAATCAATGGTTTCTTATAATAAGAGACCGGTTTGAAAATCAAACTGGTGTGTTATTAGTGATTCCTTTGCCCATTTTTGTAGTAGTGTCTATAAATACTCCTCAACTCTCATTGAGGAGAAGATCCACGATTTAACCTAAGAATCACTATTCATCTGGTAATATCTTCCTTATCTCTCTACAATACATACTACGCCAAGTAACAACAACTTACCTCTCTAAGTTACTGACTTGAGCGTCGGAGTGAGTTCGCTCGGTCCAAAGCCGAGCCCTCAGTTTGTTCATTGTTTCAGGAGACCGCAAGGAGTATTCAACCAAAGACGTCATTCTACAAGCACGGGTGGTAACAAATAACTGCTCTGGAATTATACCCGGAACAGTATATAAATAGCATGATCCTCATTGTAACAAACTACTTTTACCTGAATGAAATTTCTATTACATTACTTCATATAATTCTCTCATCATTAATTCATTAAGATCATTAATACAAGATTATTGATGTTTTACATGGTATCAGGTTCTTGAAATCAAGAATCATACGCTTCTGCATCATTCAATCAAATAATCATTCACATCTTCATCATCTGTTCTTTACATCTTCATCATCTATTCTTTACATCTTTATCTTCTTCCTTCAATATTTTCTTTCATAAAAAATGCCTGAACAAATCAACAATTCGGATCAACCCTTTTCTCAGCTTACTGCATCATTGTTTGATGGTTCTGATTTCCTTAGCTGGAAACAGGACATCCTCATGGCCTTAGCCACAAAGAATAAAGACGGTTTTATCAATGGGGTTCTGGTCACGCCAGCAGCTACAGATAAGAAGTATCATCAGCATATCCGGTGTGATCTCATGGTGCTCAAATGGATTCTCAACTCCATCGACAAGCCTCTTCATGACAATCTGAAGTATATCAGGACTGCCAAGGGGTTATGGGATGAGATAATGGAAAGGTATGGTCACTCAAACTCCATTGAAATTTATCAACTAACGCAAGAATTGAATTCCACCTCTCAATCAAATTCATCTCTTATTGAATATTATAGCAAGATGAAACATTTGTGGGAGACCTTGGACAGTTTGGATCCTGTACCAAATTGTTCATGTGGCAAACTTGCAGGTTGTACATGTACCCTACTTAAAAGAATGCATGCTCATGATCAACATGCTAAGTTGATCAAGTTCTTGATGGGTCTTAATGCTGGATATGATACTGTTTGAACTCAAATACTTTCTATGGATCCTATTCCTTCCATCAGTAAAGTTTTGGGTTTATTACAGAAAATAGAGAGGCAGAAACAGCTCACTGATGCTGTTGCAAATATTTCTGACATGACTGCTTATGCAAGCTACAAAGCTTCAGATATTCCTCTTTTATCCAAGAAATCAGACACTCAGAATGCCAGTTCATCTGCTACCCAATATTGCAGTCGCTGTGACATGAATAATCAGAGTCTTGAGACTTGCTTCTGGATTAACAAGTGTCCTTCCTGTGGAAAAAATGGTCATTCTGCTGATAAGTGTTTCTTGGTTGTTGGGTTTCCTAAGAAGAACAACAAAGGCAAAGGCAAGATGAATTTTACCAAGGGTGGCAACAATAATAAAAGATCTGCTAATGTTGTTGATGTCTCAGAAGATTACTCCCCTATTGATGATAAAAATGGAGATGCTGCAGCAACCACTTCTCAGTCTGTTTCATTTGATTCCTCTATGATTGATGGCTTGGTGACTTCTGTGGTGGACCAGGTCTTGAAACGTATTTCTGATTCAAATCAAGGGACTTCTTCCTCTAATTTTGCAGGTATGCATCATGCTCATTATGCTCATTCTTATACTTGTTTAAATGACTGGATAATAAACACTGGTGCCTCAGACCATATGGTCTGGCATACAATGTTAAGCTTTTGACTGATATTACTAAGTTAACACCTCCAGTTGTCATTGGTTTACCTGATGGCACAAGTAAAACTGTCACAGTATCTGGTAATGTGCATTTGACGCCTGATATAACATTGAAAAATGTTCTGTTTATTCCTGATTTTAAACAAAACTTATTGTCAGTTATTAAATTGATTGACTGTAATTCTTTATCTGTTGTGTTTTTGTCTCAACATTGTCTATTTCAGGACCCTTCCAGTAAAAAATGTGTTGCTACAGGAAATAGGATAGGAGACTTGTATAGGTTTCAAGATACTGTCACTCAAAGTTTAATAGAGCATATAGCTGATGTAGTTACTAATTTCATTCACAATTCTTATGTCAATTCAAACTTAAGGCTATGTAATAAAGCAACTCAAAATGTATCTTTGTTACATTCAAGGCTAGGACATATCTCTATGTATAAGTTGAAAATTGCTAATAAAATTCCTAATGTTAGTACATCTGATTTTCATTGTGAAACTAGTATTTTAGCTAAGCATCATTTGTTACCTTTTCCTAATAGTAGTTCTAGAGCATTATATACATTTGAATTGATTCACATGGATGTTTGGGGGCCATACAAGACCCCTGCTTTATTTGCTGCAAAGTTCTTTTTGACCATCCTAGATGACTATTCTAGCAGTACATGGACTATTCTCTTTCAAACCAAGGATCAGGTGCCTGGTCTTGTTAAAGATTTTTTTGCTTATATTGAGAAACAGTTTAGTGCTAAGATGAAAAAGACTAGAAGTGACAATGGCAGTGAATTTTTGCATCATGTTTGTGGTTTTTTGTTTAGAGAAAAAGGCATCTTGCATCAGACTAGCATAGTAGGGAGACCACAACAGAATGGTCGTGTTGAAAGAAAGCATAGGCACTTGTTAGATACAGCTAGATCTTTGAAAATACATGCATCTTTGCCAATTAGATTTTGGGATGAATGTATCCTTACTGCTACACATCTCATTAATCTTATGCCATCACCTGTTATTAAGTGGAAAACACCATTTGAGTTGGGGTGATTGTATCCTTACTGCTACACATCTCATTAATCTTATGCCATCACCTGTTATTAAGTGGAAAACACTATTTGAGTTGTTGTATGGTCATGTTCCTGATTATAGTTCTTTAAAAGTGTTTGGGTGTTGTTGTTACTCAACTATGCCACCAACTTATTCTGATAAGTTTGGAACTAGAGCCAGAAAGTGTGTTTTCTTAGGGCATCCTCACAATCAGAAAGGTTACAGGCTTTATGATCTTAATACAAGAAAAAAAATTGTTAGTAGAGATGTAATCTTTAAAGAAGATGAGTTTCCCTTTCAAACACCTTCTTCTAGTGATCATTCACACTTGGTGAATCCAGCATCATCTACCTTATTAGTCTCTTCAGTGCCTGCTAGTATACAAGATGGTCTTAGTCATAGTCCTGTCGACCATTTTGATTCTTCAAACACCATTATTAATCAGGATATTGTAGTATATGATCAGACTGACCATAATGTTATGAACATTGAGGATGTTGTTCCCACTGGTCAAGTGAGACGTTCTGTGAGACATAGACAACCATCTGTTGTCTTACAGGGGTATCACTGTCCTCTGAAGTTATCTGGACAACAGACTGATAATACTAAATAGACAATGTCTAGTGCTCTGCATACAACTGTGTTACAGGAATTGCAGGAGTTTGATACCAGTTATGTAGTATCTTTGGCTAATACCTTACCAGAGCATGAACTATACACCTACTATAAAGCTAGTAAGGATCCAAGGTGGATTGAAGCTATGAACAAAGTGATAAAAGCCTTAGAAGAAAATCAGACATGGGAGCTTGTTACTTTACCAAATGGTAAAAAGTCCATTGGTTCTAAGTGGGTCTTTAAGATCAAGTATAAAGCTGGTGGGAGTGTGGAGAGGTTCAAGGCCAGACTGGTTGCTAAAGGGTATAACCAAGTCAAGGATATCACTACAACAAATCATCACTTGCGCCACGAATTATGCCACGGAAACTCATAATTCGTGGCTAAATTTTGCTTAGCCACGGGAAAAACTTATTCATTATTTTGGAAAAAAATTTATGCCACGGGATAAATTTTCCCGTGGCAAAAAGTCAGTTCCGCCACGAATTAGGCTACACCCATGGCAAATAATTATTTTAGCCACGGCCTATGTCACACCCGTGGCGAAATTTTATTTAGTCACGAATTGTTCTGTGGCAAATATTTTTTTAGCCACGAACAAACAAACACCCGTGGCGAATATCTTTTCCGACTTAAATCTGAATGAAATTTAATCAAATATAATAATATGAAAATACATTTGAATATAAAAATTTAGAAACACTTTGATTAATTTAATTAATATTTTTTATTGTTTTATTTACTTTAATAAGAAATTTTAAAATTTTATAAACTTATATGCAAGCAAAGAAAAGTTTATCGTTTAATTTTTTTATTTTTTACAGATCACATTTATGTTTTGTAGTTTTTCAAAATATTGATAATTTAAAAAAATTGTTTTAATATATACTCTGTTTATTAAAGTCGGGAATTTCTTTTACTTTTTTAAAATTAAACTTTATAATCTTGAATAACAATCTTAAATGATCGTATCCCATTTAAAGATATAGCATATCAAATTGAATAAAAAAGTTATTTACCATCTATCTTTGAAAATCCAAAATTAGTATATTGTTAAACTATTTCATTCAAAATTTTATTTCCAACTTTATTTGTAGGATATTTATAGAAAAATTTGAATTTGATATAAAATTTACGGAAATTTCCCATGGTACCCTCGAACTTTGCCAGATTACGCATGGTACCCCTTATTTTAAGTTTCTACATATGTTGCCCTTGTGTTTACCTTTTTCATTCCTAGAATACACTTTGGGGAAATTTCTTCATAACGTCGTTACTCCTATAAGTAATTTGATGAGTAATTGTGTATGTTATGTTGTTATTGTTATATTATTTAGGTACTAAATGTTAGTTTATTAGACAAAATAAGGATTTAGGTATTATTAGATGATGAATTGATAGTGTATTATATAACAAAAAAAGGCGTCACAAGGCATATGAGTAGCGGCATTATAACGGAAGTTTGTCAAAGGGTATTCTGAGACTGAAAAACGTAAATACAGGGGTACTATATGTAAAAACTTTAAAAAAGGGTATCATATGTAATCTGTCAAAATTCGAGAGTACCGTGAAAAATTTACTTAAAATTTAATTGCTGAGAAAAAAAAATGGAAAAATTTTTTCATTGAAAATGAGCACATCACACGGAAAAATATATAAATTATAATAATTTAAAGTCACATGTGCAAATAATGTAAAAATTTTAAGAAAAGAAACGATAAGTTCATAACAAAGAGAAATCAGTTTAGGAAAATAAGCGATTCTTTTGTACAATAATCTTTTTCGTGGTTTTTGGGTAAAAAAGTGTATTTTTTGGTTAATAGTGATCACTTTGGGGAAAAAAGACCTTTAATTATAAAAAGCGGTCATTATTTTACCAAAAAATGGTCTCATTTTTCATATCTTAGGTACAACGGTTATACAGTAGAATTTGCGAAGAAAAATATACGAAAAAATGAGTACATGAGAAATGAAAATAAGTATGTCGATAAACAAAAGATAAAAAAATGTTAGGAAAACACAATTAATTTTACTTTTTGGAGAAAATGGATTACTGACTTGGGCAAAAAAAATGATGTCAAAATCATTAATCAGGAGGTTAATGTCGAAATTTTAATTGTTTCGGCCAAAATAATGTTTTTACCGCAAAAAATTGTAAAACATGTAACATTTATGTAATTAAATAGTACTAAAGGTAAGATTTGAAAGAAAAAAAATAAACTTAAAAGGATTCAAAGTGCTAATTATATCAACAAAGGTAACATTCAATTTCGGTGGCACATCAAAATAACAAGTTAACTAGCGAAACAATTACCTAGATTGTCATGGTTCCGTATATGATAAAATACCCATTGTGAAAAATAAATAAATTATTTTACGTTTTATTTATTTAATTTTCATATATATTGTTTGTCACGGAAATTTTTTTTTCGCCACGGGAAATTTCTTTGGCCACGGAAGTTATTAGCCACGAGAGAATCCGTGACCAAAAATTCTATAATAGCCACGTTCTTGTTTTTCCCGTGGCTATCTCTTTGCCACGGCCACTTGCGCCACGGAAGGTGTTCCCGTGGCAAAATGATTTAGCCACGGAAATTTAGTACTTGCGCCACGAATTTAGCCGTGGCCCAAGTGCTCATTTTTAGTAGTGTATGCATTATACACACACCTTCTCACCAGTGGCAAAGTTTACAACAGTCAGATGTCTCCTAGCTATTGTGGCAGCTAAAGGATGGCCTTTATATCAGTTGGACATAAATAGTGCCTTCCTCCATGGATATCTAAATGAGGAGGTATACATGAAACCTCCTGAGGGATATAGAGTGAAGGAAGGTCAAGTCTGTACATTGAGAGAGTCACTTTATGGCCTTAAGCAGGCCTCAAGACAATGGAACAAGGAGTTCACAAAGTACTTGCTTAGTCAGGGATATACTCAATCAAGACAAGACTACTCCTTGTTCACTAAATTCAATACATTGACACAAGCATTTGCAGTAGCACTGGTCTATGTAGATGATGTGTTACTTTCAGGCAATGATACAACATAAATTCAGAAAATAAAGACTGGTTTGGATAAAGAGTTCTCTATTAAGGATCTGGGAAATGCACGATATTTTTTTGGTTTAGAAATTTCAAGGAATGCAACTGGACTTTTGATTAACCAGAGAAAGTATATCCTTGATATCTTATCTGATATGAAAATGGAGAATGCTACTACTTCAGATTTTCCTATGCAAAGGGGTCTTAAGTTGAGCACAGATGCCGGTGAATTATTAGCAGATCCAGATAAATATAGGCGACTAATAGGCAAGTTACTGTATCTAAATATGACCAGTCCTGATATAAGTTATTCTGTTCAACATTTAAGCCAATTTGTGAGCCAACCACGGATGCCTCATCTTCAGGCAGCAATGCATGTTCTGAAGTATCTAAAGAAGACAGTAAACACAGGCTTGTTCTACAGTGCCAATTCAGGATTACAATTGACTGCCTTCACTGATGCAGATTGGGGACAATGTGCGTTTTCATGTAAATCACTCAGTGGCCGGGTATTGTGTTTTCTTAGGACAATCACTTGTTTCCTGGAAAACGAAAAAGCAAAAGATTGTTTCCAAGAGTAGTGCTGAGTCTGAGTATAGGAGTATGTCCTATACAAGCTCTGAATTAGTATGGCTTGGCAATTTGCTCAAAGATTCCAGGATTATTGTACCTAAGCCAATTCCACTTCATTGCGACAATAAGGCAGCTCAGCATATCTCACAGAATCCGGTCTTCCATGAGAGGACTAAACACTTATCCATCGACTGCCACTATGTACGAGATAAGCAAGATGAAGGTTTTTTAGTCACTCAACATGTTAGATCAGGAATGCAAATTGCAGACATTATGACCAAAGCATTGGGAGCAGAACAACATCAATTCTTCTCAACCAAGCTTGGATTAATCTTCAACCCTAATCCAGCTTGAGGGGGGAATATTGACATATATGTTAACTAACAAAGTTAGTTATAACTAACTAATCAATAAGCAACCTGGATTAGTTATCCTAACTATAGTTAGTTGTGATCAGTTAGGATAAATCGGTGCTTTGATGTATATAAATAGCATGATCCTCATTGTAACAAACTACTTTTACATGAATGAAATTTCTATTACATTACTTCATATAATTCTCTCATCATTAATTCATTAAGATCATCAATACAAGATTATTGATGTTTTACATGTATTTGTCCCGTCTATAACTATAGACGGATATCTTCCGTTTATAATGAGAATTTGTGTTAACGGTTCTACCCTTGTGGTCCTAACCGGCTCGGATCAAGTCTAAACTGAATGATATATAACAAAAAAATGTTAATTAATGACTTATATTATGTTAATGAGCGAGAATACGAGTTTATCTTGTATTAGGTTATGAGCTGAAGGAGATAAAATGTTTAATTTTTACCTTCGAAATGTTTGTTTTGCGTTATCTTTACTTAGGCTCCATTGGTCACATTTCAGGTAGATTATTTGGCCAAAATTTGAGCTAGTTTTTTTTTTTTTTTTTTTTCAAGTGTTTGGTAAGTATTTATTTAACCAAATAAGCTAACTGAAACGAAATGCTGTCTATGGTAACATGAGAGAAGTAAGTTAGCTATCTTATTTGACCAAAATAACTTATTTTATTAATTTTTTGGGGAAAGTAAGTGTATATATTAATAAAATCCCATCATACAAGAGCTAACTAGAGATTATCAACCTCTCTAGTTAAATACAATTTGGACACACACTTGTTAACCACTCTCTAGTTACATTAGTTCCTATAACAAGGTTTCTACCTCTCAAATTCATTAACAAGCACTCCTTCACCTGTTTTATCAAAACAACAGGGAAAGGAAGCCCATACAGTAACCTGCATCTATTCCTTACATACCAAATGAGATACATAAGATGAGCTACAGCAGCGGCCACCACTTGTTTCTTCAAAAGTGAACGTTCCCTGAGCCTAATCCACCAAATAATTCCATTCAAAGGAATGCTGACTTGCAGCCATTCCTCCAACAACCTCAGACACCTCTGACTATAAGAACACTGAAAGAAAAGGTGTTCAATATTCTCTTCCTCTGTGTCACATAACAAACACCTATTTCTTGCAGCAATCATCATCTTCATTAACCTATCCTGGGTGAGTATTCTCTTATGAGCTACCAGCCATATAAAGAATGCATGTTTAGGCACAATCAACCTGTTCCTAGTCCAGTGGTGCCACCGGACATCAACACCATCATCAACTAGCCAATTATATCCCATCTTGACAGTATAATCACAGTGAGACTGTCTCCATTGCTCCTCAAACATCCATGGCTTGAGTTGATTTTTAACAGCACAAATCCTGCGCCAAGACCAACTTGTAGAGATAGAAGGTTCATAATCAATCCAAGCTGAATGTTTAATATAAATAGAGTGCACCCATTTAACCCATAGATGGTCAGTCTTCTTCTCAATCCACCACACGTATTTACCCATCAGGGCAATATTCCATAAATGCAAATTCTTAAGACCCAACCCACCTTTCCTCCTGGGTTTACAAACCTGCTTCCAGGACACAAGTGCAGGAGTCTCTTTGTTTTCCTGACCATGCCATAGAAAAGCTCGACAAAGAGCATCAATTTGATTAAGCACAGCTTTAGGGAGAATAAAGATCCGTGCCCAATAATTGTGCAGGTTACTAAGGACAGATTTAATCAAAGTGATTCTTCCAGCATAAGAGAGGTGCTTACTACCCAAGCTAGTGATCCTAGCTGTAACCTTGTCCACCAGGCTCTGACAGTCCAGAATCCCCAGCCTTTTGGGGGCAATTTTAACCCCTAAATACCTAAATGGGATCCCTCCTCTTTTCATACCAGAAGCAGATTCAATGCTACTCACAATAGCTTCACTAATCCCATTTGTATAGAAGTTAGACTTACCATTGTTCATCTTCAGTCCAGAGGAAATAGAGAAAGTCTCAAATGCCCTCAACATAAGAGTAACAGATTGAATGTCACCTCTGCTAAACATGAGCAGATCATCAGCAAAACACAAATGTGTCAACTTCATTTTTGAGCAGAGTGGATGATACTTGAAACCTTTATACCTATCAAGGACCCCTAAGAGCCTACTGAGGTATTCAAGGCAAATTGTAAAAAGCATGGGGGAGAGGGGATCCCCCTGTCTTAAGCCCCTTTGACCCTTAAAAAACCCAAAGACTTCACCATTGAGAGCTAATGAGAAGGAGGGGGAGGACACACAACTCATGATAAGCTCAATGCTAAGAGGAGGGAAATTCAAGGCACACAACATATCCTTGAGAAAGCTCCATTCAATGGAGTCATAAGCTTTCTGCAAGTCAACTTTCATCATAATCCTTGGTGAGCAGACCTTTCTCTTGTAAAGCTTAATGAGATCCTGGCAGATAAGGATGTTACCCACAATATCTCTATTTTGAATAAAGGCCCCCTGTGAAGGACTGATGATATCAGGTAAAATAGAGCTAAGTCTAGAACACAACACTTTTGTGAGACATTTGTAGACCGTATTACAAAGAGGCAATAGGCCCGAATCGTAACACACTATCGGATATCGCTTTTGGGCACTAGGGTGAGCACAGTAGTATTGAGCTCCTTTAGAACTTTTCCAGTCCTAAAAACATTCCGGATAGCATGACACACCTCCTTCCCCACAATACTCCAAGAATCCTTGAAGAACTGACTATTAAATCCATCAGGGCCTGGTGCTTTTCCACCAGGGATAGAGAACATTGCTTCCTTAACCTCTCGCATCGACCACGGTTTAAGGAGAATATCCTGGTGTACAGCATTCAGAAGCTTACCAGTCTTCACCACTTTCTTTGACACAGGTTGCACAGTAGAAGTGCCCAACAACTTCAGATAGTAATCCTCAAAGGTAGACTTAATATCCTCAGGTGTGGAGCATAACTTTCCATCCATGTCCTTAACATTAAACACCCTATTTCTCATTCTTCTCTTCTTTATACTAGAATGGAAAAAGGAAGTATTAGCATCACCTTCCTTTACCCAATTCTCTTTGGACTTCTGAGCAAGATAACTGTTCCTTGCCTAAATCAAAACCTTCAACTCAGTAGCACACTCTTTTTCAGCATGACACAACAACTCATTCAATGGATCCAGGTTAAGCTGCTGCTGGAAATGTTTGAGAGCCAACTCAGTGACATGAGTAAGGTTCTCAATATCACTAAATTGTTCTCTATTTAGTTGCTGTAAAGCTGGTTTCAACTTCTTCAGTTTCTGTACCACCCTAAACATAGGTGTACCCTCAACTTCAGTGTGCCAGCTACTCTCCACAGTGGAGGCAAAATCATCAGACAAAGCCCACATATTGTAGTATTTGAATGAAGCCTTCCTCTTATCATACATAGCATCTGTCCTGATCAGGCAGGGGCAATGATCATATAAGCCCTCTGGTAAGAAAGTAGCAACAGCCTCAGGGAAAGTGTTCAACCACTGATCATTCATCAACACTCTATCAATCCTACTGTAACCTTAGACTCATTCTCATGCTTGTTATTCCAAGTATAATAGGAGCCAGAGGCCTTCATGTCATATAATTGGCAAACAGACAGCATACTTCTCATAGGAGCCATTTCAGACCAAACCACTTCAGAACCTCCAATTCTATCCTTAGTTTCAGTGACACTGTTAAAGTCACCACACACCAGCCAAGGCCCAGAAATCAAAGCAGAAAAACCTTTCAGAGCTTGCCAAAGAGGTTCCCTCTCCCGACTTTTATTGAACCCATAGACCAGAGTGTACCAGAAAAAAACCTTCCTTGATTTATCAACCACTTTGGAGTGAATACATTGAGCATTAACATTCAAAATATCCACCTGATAAAGAGTAGGATCCCATAATAACCACACTCTTCCCCCTTTATGAGTACTATTATTTGTGCAAATTGACCAATCTTCACAAATATTATTCCTTACCTTAAGCCAATTACTACCTTTTATTTTAGTCTCTAATAAACCAAATAACCCAAGCTTATTCTGGTGTAAAACCCACCTTATTTCTAGTTGCTTAGTTGGATTATTCAGACCCCTTACATTCCAAAACCCCAAGCTACCCATGATCAGAAGCTGGGCCAGGAGTTAACAATTTCTTACCCTCAATTCGTGCTTTTTGAATAGATAAAGTCAGAGCATCCATAAAAGTAAGCCCCCTGGGAGTGAACATTCTGGCCTCCCCATTATCATTCTTAAGCATCTTGCTAATAAACCTTCGAGGGAATGAAAGTCCCCCCTCAACAGGCCTCACACTCTGGTCAGAACAGTCTCCAACTTCATAAACAACCACTGGAGTAACAGGTACAGGAGTCTGAACCCCTGGATCTTGCTGCACCTGAGGACTAGAAGTTGAATGCTGTGCCACAGGGGTGGTAACAGCAGGGGAAACTGGCTTCTGAAAAGTCTTTTGAATAGGTTTTACCACTTTTGTAGTAGCTGGTTTAGCCTTAGGTTTCCACACCTTCCTCTGGCCTCCCTCAACCTTCCTACAATTCACAGCAATATGACCCATTCCCTTACATTTGGTACATGAGAGAGGCAACCACATAAACAACAAACCCTCCGAGTCTTCCCTACTTCATCAAGGAACTCAAGGTGAGTAGGAAATCGTTGTCCAATTTGGACCTCCACCATAATTCTCGCGTACCCCAAGAAAGTTCTCAGGATCGGTAGCTTCATCACAACGCAACATCTTACCAACTAAGCCACAAATTTTCCCCGAGACACTCGACCCCAAAACTTAATGTCCAAACCATGTAACTTCATCCGGATAGGAATTAATTTCACATCGTGTTTAATTAATTCGAACTGAGTCCATTCCTTAACGATGACCGGTTTGTTATCAAAGATTAGATGTCCATTGTTAACTACTTCCATTTGTTTCTCCTTCGTTTTAAATCGAACCAAAAAAATCCCATTAGGTAAGAACGAAATTCGATCAATACCATACGATTGCCAGATTCTCTTAACATATCCGGAAATCACACTAGGCGGAGGATTTGCCCCTAAAATATAGCAGTATACAGCCGAAGACCAATAAGTAATCTCACCTTCAACATCCGCCGGTGTCAATTGAAGGCGCGGCTTCTAAAGATGTGAGAACATTCTCAGGCGCTTCCTCCTCCTCCTCTTCACTGTCCTCTGGGATCACATCCAAGTCCAACGGTGTGAGACTGAGATTGATCTTTCGAGCAACATGTGGTGATTTAGATTTACCTTTACTCGTACTCGCAACAGAAGAATTTACTACGTGTTTTTGTGTTTTTGTATTATTATTAAGATTATTATTAGTACTTGATGAACTATTATTATTACTAATTGATTTAGGATTTTTTGATTTAGGGTTCTTATTTTTTGCCATTGCAGTAACTAAGATCCCTAATTAGATTTTAGAGCTTTTCCTCTCTCTAAAATCTCTCTCATCACTTATTTTATTAATATCAGTTACCTTTTCAGTTATTTTGCCAAACGTTTATAATATAATCAATTGTCTCTAATTTTTAGCTAACTTTTTAGTTTTTAACCATTTACCTTCCTTTTTAACTAGTTTTATCAAACATAAACTTAATAATTTTAACTTTTAAGCCATTTTCCTTTAAATCCATGCATATATCTAATCATAAATACACATCTTATGCAAATCATGTAAGTAATATAATATCCTTAACAATGGGTCTAATAATTAAGAAGATGTTACTATAATTGAAGCATGTTGTAAAATCTTTGATACAGCTTTACAAGATAACAAATTAAGAGTCCTTTACTTAGGGGACTAAGTTTAATCCAACGCGACAAATCAAAGGAGTAAAGCACTATTCCTTTTCACCTAAGAAAGATTAAGCAAGTACTTAATTAATTATATACTACTACTACTAGTAGTAGTATTCTAATGATCTAGACATAACTAAGTTATTATCATTATTATGAGCATTATAACCTAATTAGTGAGTTTGACACATCCACACAATTACACACTTGTCATCTAATTAAACAAGTAATTTTTATTCACTAAATAAAGTAGGAAAAAAAAGTTGCATTGCTAAAGAAAAAAGAAACTTCCACCCACTCTTCCCACAAAGCTCTAAAGTACATTCATGTTGATTTATTCTACTATCAACTTTATTATAATAGTAATACTTCCTCCGTCCCAATTAGTTAGCCCCTATTTTTTTCGGTTAAAATGAGCTGAACTGAACTGAAATGAATGGAGTTGAACGAACTAAAACAAACTGAATAGAGCTGAGCTGATCGAACTGAAATGAGCTGAAGTTAAGTCCAAAAAAACGGACTTTAGTTTACCATCTTTATTCGACTTGAGGAGTGTTTTAATCAAAAGTACGATGAAGGGTTATCTATTTAGCAAAAAAATATAAACATTTTATTATCTTTCAATATTACTTTTCCCTCCTATATAATGCCCTTCCCTTCTTTCAATTACATCCCATGCCAAAACAACTTGTCTACTCAATAATCATATATTGCCTTCTTTCTCATATACTACAAACAAAATTTAATATCCCTTTTTCTAATATTTCTACCAAAACAAGCAAAAAGACCTATAAAGAAATATATTGAAATGGAGCAAAATACACCATTGATGGCCAAGAAGATATGGAATGTATTAAGGGTGGCTTTCTATATGCTAAGGAAAGGCATATGCAAGAGGAAGATACTCATGGACCTTAACTTGGTGATGAAGAGAGGAAAGATTGCAAGAAAAGCCTTCCAAAACATTATGTTCCACAACCACCATGACTCGAGTTCTGAAGCAAGCTTAGATGGCCAATTTAAGCCACAAGGTGGTGAGTATGAGTTCAGTTGTAGCAACACGCCCCTATACCGCCATTACTTCAATAACAAGAAGAGTAAAAACCAACATAGCAAAAACTTCTCTTTTGAAGATATGGATAACATTGAAGGTGTAAACAACATGTTTGATATGATGATGTTGTCTAGCAATGAAGATATGGCTAAGTCACCTGCCTTACCAGGGTTAGGGCCCGGGTTAGGGTTAGGGTTGAACTCGAGAGCTAAGCAAATTAGGGTTACGGATTCTCCGTTTCCTACACAAAATGGGGAGGATGGTAAGCATGTTGATGTTGCTGCTGATGAGTTCATTAAGAACTTTTACTCTCAACTCAAGCAACAAAAATACTACTAGGACAAGATAAACACAAAATAAAATCCGGGTTACTAAAGTGCACGTACATGTAGCCACTATCGGCTAGCATGTACGACACTAGCCATAGAGACGTACAAGTGCAATACTGGTGAAGCAAAAGGGGCAAGTTGTGGCCGCTCCTAGTAAATAGGATTTTGAAATTGTCATAACTATTTTCTCCGTTATTACTACTGTATATTCTATCTTGTTGTTTATAGCAAAAATTGGTTAATTAAAAAACCGATTTAAGATGTTTGGCAAATTAGCTACAAATATTACTCTTAGAAATCATAGGACAAATGTAGAAAATAGGGTGTGTTTATTTTCCCTTTTCTATATTTGATAGAAATATGTAGAGAAATGTAAGAAAAAATTGAAGAAAGAAATAAAGTAAAGTTTTTGTTTACTCAAAAGAAAATGTTTATGTACACGCGTACGTATTTTTCTTAGCACGAAAGGTTTTAAACTTACAATTGTACAATAATACAATTGCAACGGTACGTGTTGATATTGTACTATGGTACGTACTTTGGGTTACGTCAAATTTCTTTATTGTCTATTTAACCTAGTTTATTGATTTAACATTTTAAGACTGAAGTGTAGCCTCCAAATAAAGTTTTTTTTTTGGGGTTTAATTTGTTAGGTAAGGAACAAACTAAATTATATTGATAAGGAACAAACTAAATTATATTGATAATGTAAGATATTCTATCAAGCTTTTAGTAGCTTATGATTTTACAACTAGTATTCGTAACCTTGAATAATAAAAAATAAATTATTTGTTATTTTTCTAGTTGTGTCTACGTGTATATAGGAGAAACTTTTTTCAGGTTATACTATTCTATATGTGAGATGGTGATATTGAAATTCAATACTACATAGCGTATTGGCTAGAGCAGGTAATTGGGTGGGTCGGGTCGTGCTTCATGTCGGCCCGTCGTGCCTAGTCCTCCCCCAGGCACAGGTTGGTGGGGTTCGTGTCGTGCCCGTGCCTGGCCCGAGTCATCTCCTCACGCCGTAGCCCGGCCCATGGCCCAGTCGGAGCCGTGTTGAGCCGTGTTGTGTTGTGCCACTGTCATGCTTGTGGTGTTTTTAATTGTTTTTTGAATTATTTACTTCTAATCCATCGTGTCGGGTCGTGCCTTAGCCATCGTGCCAAATCAATAATTCCCTCAACGTGCCCCGCCCAAAGGCCCGTCATGCCGTGCCCGTGCCGCCCTGTACTGTTCACCATGCCCGTGTCGTGCTCGGGCCTCCGTTGCACCCAGGCCTGGTTTCTCATGTTGAATGATTATCTGTAACATGATATCTTCTATATTTGTAAATTGTACTTGATCAATATGAGAGCTTGGAGAGAAAGATTGGATTTTTGTTGAGGAATATCGGTATTCTAGAATGTACCGAAGAGAATAATTAGGTATTATCGGAACGACGGCTATCGTCTAGGGTTTAGAGTATTAGGGTTAGCTTAGTAGCTACTATAAATCTATTGTATTGTAATCACTAGAACCACAACAATCAATAATACACTCTCTTATTATCGTCTCCCTTCTATAATCTTAACAAGATGCCAAAACATTTCTAAATCTATTTTTGTTTTACAAGATTGTTTCGAGTATTATTATATATTAATTAATTTAGTATATACATTTTATTTATAGTAATGATTTTATTATTCTCGTATTAAAAACAAAAATGGTTAATCTTACTCTGAACAATCAAGTAATTTTTTTATCTTAAAAACAAAAATAATTTCAAAAAATTCACATACACAGCAGATGATGAATGGAGAACAGAGAATGAGACCTGAGGAACGCGTGGTCTGATCTATTATAGGGCATGGCGACTGATTTTGGTGACTGATAGGTGGTAGTTGCCATTGTGGCGACTGATCTCAGTCGCCCGAAATAAAAATCAGTCGCCACTCTTTTTTACTAGTAGTCGCCAAATGAAATCAGTCGCCCGATTTTCTTTGTCAGTCGCTATTTTGGCGACTATTTTCATCAGTCGCTTTTTTGAGTCGCCCGATTGCTGAATTCTTGTAGTGCTCCACTCAAGGAGGTAAGATTGTCTTCCATCAAAAAGTTGACTCGAATATGGTCATATAACGTAGTGATAAGTCCTATGATGAACTAGTGCACCTTCTCCTCCTCTCGCTCCTTAATGAACGTACCCCGGCGCCGGAAGTAAATTTTGGTATGCGGCTGTCATTGGCTAACTCATCCCAAATGGATTTCAAGTGAGTGTAGCATTCCAGAACTGAACGAGTCCCCTACCTACACTCGTTCAACTCGCTTTTGAGTTGATGTACACGATCGAGGTGCGTTTCCCGCTGAGTAGTGCTCCTTCAATTCTTTCTAGATTTCAATTACAGTGGCCGAGAACGTGATGCAAGTGTGCACCTTCTCGTCAATGACGTTACGCAACCAAGCTTTCACCATAGCGTTACACTAGCGCGAGGCTACGGCCTCATACGAATCTTCTTTAGTACCAATGGGCTTCGTGACGGTGCCATCGACAAAGCCTAATTAGTTTTTTGCGTCAAGCCCGTTACGAACTGCATCAGCCCATAGGTCGTAGTTGTCATGATTGAATATCGTCTGAGTCAATTTTAGACTCGGACTATCGAAGGGGTGGAGAAATAGCGGGGATGATGGTGGTATAATCATTTTCTCATTACCACTATCTGATCCCTTCTCCTTGCCTCCATCTCCAATTTTTGTCATTGTCGATTATTATTATTGTGATGTTTTGTAATTATGATTGTGATCGATGCAAGGATCAAACCTGCTCCGATGATACCATGATAAACTGAGAAACTGAGAATAGTATTTGGGAAGGGTTAGAAGCCTCATATTACTAATAAAGAGAAGGATGTATAAAGCACTACATATGGCCCTATTTGGTAAACAACGGATTGATTTCTGTATAAGCAGATTTTAAAAGCATATTATAAATGACAGATTTTATCAGAAGGTTTGACTAGCATATTATAACTAACCGAATTAATTTGAGTGTTTGGTAATTTGCAGATTACGATTAGGTGATTGTTAGTTTTCTTTGTAAAATGGAGAAACTTCTCTATTTTACAATATGCTAACCAATATGCTGAGTTAAGCAACATATTGTAAAACAGCATATTGACCCCAATTATGTTGTTTCAGTATGTTGTTTACCAAACACAAAAATTAGCATATTAATTGCTCAAACATGCTAAAACCCATGAATATGCTAAAATTTGGCCAATATGCCGTTTACAAACAACGTCTTTATCAATAAGTCCAGTCCAATAATCCAAAATTTAGTTAAAATAGTTAATATAGTTCCTACAATTTTTTTTAAAGTTTTAATAACATAATATTATAGGGGGTTAATTGATACACACTACCAATATAAAGACTTTTTTCATAATCAGTAATAACATAATCAATAATTAGTAATCAGTATCAAAATATTAACTTTTTTCTACAATAATTACCAAGTTGCCTGGAAATCTCATCTTAACATACTCAAAAAAGTCCAAAAAGTCATCATTCAAGTACAAATATCTATTCACCCACTTCCAAAATTCTCTCTTAAATGAATATAACTTTAAAGTAGAAAAAAAAAGCAAGAAGGCGACTTGGTACTTATTATAAAAAAAATTAATAATTTGGTACTGATTATTAATTATTGATTATGTTGTTATTTATTATGAAAAGGGGGATTAAAATTGATGGTGTTTATCAATTTACCCTTATTATAATTTGATAATTACACATTTTAACATGTCCGTATTCATCTTAAAATGTTGAGTTATCAAAATAAACTTAAAATAATGTAAACAAAATTAAATATTGAGTTTGTACTATTCTCCTATTAGACCCCTTCTATAAAAGAGTTGGTGTAATTAGTAAGGGGCATCAAATCGGTCCTCCAAGATCAAATTAAGTGGGCCTATAAGGCTCCCCATAGAGCGGCACTAATACTTGATCAATTGGGCTTTCAATATGTAGCCCATACTTCTGATTGCGTTGTTGGGCCTTGCGACGGGAGTTGGCTGTCGACTAATTACTCTATTTCACTTGGGCTTCGTACGTCGGACTTGTATGTAATATGATTAGTTTATCCACTTGTTTTTCTCTTCTAGCAGGCCCGTTCTATGTTATAGTACGATTTTTATCGTAGTTATTAATCCTACAAAATTATTAGGGCATACAAAGCTATAATCACCGGCGTTCCGTGTCCGGCTGGATCATTTTTCTTGGTGACTCTCCCATTTCGTGGAAAACAAAACAGCAGCACACTATTTCGCTTTCCTCCGCCGAAGTCGAGTACCGTGCCATGGCTACTATTTTGTGTGAATTAAAGTGGCTCCGTAGCTTGTTTACTAGTCTCGGGATTGGTTTCTCTCATCCCATTAAAGTCTACTCTGACAGTGACTCCGCGATACAGTTAGCTCAGAATCCGGTCTACCATGAACGGACAAAGCACATCGAAATTGATTGCCATTTTATTCGTGACGCTATCATTGACAAGACTATTACTCCAATTCATGTTTCGACCCACAACCAATTGGCTGATATTTTTACTAAGGCTTTAGCTTCTTCTCAGTTTTTGTTTCTCCTTCGCAAACTGGGCATTCTTGATTTACATGCTCCAGTTTGAGGGGGGTATTAGGGCCGGTGATTATAGCTTTGTATGCCCGGCCCATATTATGTATAAATACGTTGATTGATTAATGAGAAGGCAACACAAACACATTACACAAAATACAATATCAACACATCTTACCAAAATATAATTCACACTTAACGTACAGAAACACATAAAAAATAATACGAAATAAAAAATAACGGGCCGGACAATGACCCTTGTAGCTAGACCACCATGGTCCATGACAATTTTTTTTTTTTAAAAAAGCCATAATTACAATTAAATTTACTCACAATGGTGTATATATATGCATGAATGTTAAAATGTGTAGTAAATATGGAGCAAAATTTGGGATGCAATTGTCAAAAATAATGCAAATAGAGCTTGATCACGTAGTGAAATTATTCTTGGATTCTCCAATTGTTGACGATGCTTGTTTATGGTGGAATCTCTTTGAGACGAGAAATGAAAAGCCATTGATATGGAATCTTTATTTTTGGTCGTGTATATTGGCTTTCCTATCACATGTTTGTATCGTCCAGCGCTCCACGCCTACATGACCAAACCCAAATAATTAGCCGAATACTCAAATCAATTAGTCTCAAAATAAACGGATATATCCGTCTAAAGCAAAAAATCATATCAAATATGAATAAAGTGATGATATTTTTAGACTCCACAATATAACTTTTTGCTTGCATTGTTTTATGCTTAAAATGGGTGAATATTTGGTCCGTCTATAACTATAATGAGAATTTGTGTACTCAAATAGTCGTCACAGTTGCAGACTTGCAGGTGATCAAATTCGGGCTTGAATTGTTATACGGATTAGACTCACGTTATTATCAGATAATAAAACTCATTTTAGATCTGGCGACAAAAGATTACTACACTCTGTTTCGGTCCGTGTGTCCAAAAAAGTTAAACGAAGTTAGTTTATTGAATATTTAGTCCATAAAAGTTGTAATTGAAATGATTGTATGCTCTAGATCTCCAATCTAAAGTAATGCTTAGAAATGTGTGACAGCTTAAAATCAAATGATACTCAATCGGTAAAGATGAATATCATGATTCTAATAGACACAATGGGGCTCAATCCTTTGATAAAATATTGTTAGACATGCATGATGTGAACAACTTCAATGGGTTGAGCATGCAACTTTGGAATCTTAATTTGTTCTCTAAAGGGACCAATGTTTGTCACCAAAATGAAAGTTCTAATTTTTGGTGAATCATTTCAGTTTTCAAATAATTTATTTCGTAAATATAACGAAATTATATTGTAAGACTTTAAATGAGTACAAACCACACAAAAAAAGTGACCATTTTATATTAAAAAGTGTTCACTTTTTATTATTGGCAGCTACTTTTTTTTTATATATTCTAAAAGAGTCATTGTGTAATTAAATTCGGTTTTTGGCTTTAGAACATGGCATAGTAGAGTAAAAAGTTCTATATCAAAATTCGGTTCAAACTAGTATGACGTAACAATTATATCGTTTAACATAATTTAGCCAAAAATTTTAATATAGACACTAAAAATTATATGTCGACAGTTCACTAACAGGATTATTAACGTGCGCATCTGATCCCTTTTACTAGCCACCTACATAATCCGACACTTTTAATGCAACGGGCTAATGTCGAACAACATACGAGTACTATATACGGGTCGGGTTAGAAATTTACCTGAATTTGATCACCACAAGTGACAACCAAAGCATTATCAACCGGAATGAAAGAGGTCCATCCTTTCTTGGAGTAGACATGAAATTCCGACGAACCATCACAAATATGCAATGACAATGCATGAGAGTAATCACTTCCTCTAATCATCATCCTTATAACGTCGCATCGTAGTGAGCTCATGCATTGATCAATTGGTATACCATGAGGATGCTTGTATATGTGACATATATTACCATCTTTCTCATGTTGCATTTTGCTAATTACACTTTGATCTTCTTGATTATTCATCATAATCATTTTCATTATGTCCTTAGCTATCTTCTCAATTGCTCTTTCTAAGCTCTCCATTTTTGTACTGCAATAACGATTTTTGTGATACCGTGTTAATAAACATCAATCATGCAGATGTTAACTAATTTAGTTGGTAAAGTCATAGGATCTGTTACTCATGATAACCTGGGTTTGAACTTCAAACCCTATTGAAGAGTTAAGAACGATTAACACCTAAGAGGGGGAGGGGGTGAATTAGGTGTACCTTTTTTAAAATTTTATTCTTAACTTAGTTAATTAACTATTTTAAGCTAAGAATAAAGAAGTACAAGACTTGAGAAACTTAATTGAAGGTAAGTTCACAAGAAGATACAGCAGTTCTATGTCACGGTATAGGTGACTGTGACACAGAACTTGATTAGGTACATGCGAGAAATAGCAAAGTGGAAGAACGTAAAAGTAAATGAACAAACAAACGACATTTTAAAAAATTGGTTCAGCCTCTACTCCGAGGCCTACGTCCAACCGTTATTTTATTGCTTGTTTAGAAATTTACTCAAACTTACTAAACCCCTTACAATGAAAATAACTCGCCAACCTACTCCGGTTGCACTCAAACTTAAAGCTACTCCGCTTCAAGAGTTTATGGGTTCTATCTCAAGGTGTTACAGAATCTTGAATCTCAAGAGTTCACTTAAATGAACATGGAGATTACAATGAAGATCTAACACGAGAATCATGGAACAAACTCATCATGTCACAAAGATCTGAATCGATACTTGGAGGTTTTACTGACTTTTTTCGAAAACAATTTTGAAGACTTAAAACCGTAAAAACGTTTTGCAAATGCTTGAAGAATAAAGCTTTTAATGCACAAATGATTTGCAAGGTTTTTACAATAAATGCTTTGGAAGTCTTAAGAAATAAATGTGACTAAGACACTCTATTTATAGTGGATTTAAGTCTTAGGTAAGTACACTTTGAAAGATTAAATCCAATATTAAAATGATAGCTTTGAGTGATGGTAAGTGTTAGACTTGTAGGTTTGGGGCTTAAGAAATCAGAAACTTAAGCTTCTACACTCAACATGTGACAATTTACCGAAATGGCAAAAAGCCTTTCTTACTTTAGAAGTTTGACAAGTCTTCTTTGCCATTTTGGTAAAAGGTGTTTGCACAAATCTAGAGGCTTAGTCAAGTGGGCTTGTAACTCCAAAATTTCAGATTGTTTTCAAGTTTACGAAAATTCAAATGTTTAAGATTTAAAGTTTGCAAAGTTTTGACACTTAAAAACATTTGGACGAAAACTCCTCCGTATGATAGTACCGAAACCACGACAAAACCCGTTGCATGGTTTTGCTATTACTTGACTAAAATGAGAATGTTACACTTACTCTTACATATATCGACTATGGCTTTGGAAAGTATCATTGTCTTGACTTCCTTGATTGGCTTGATCATCTTGAATCATTGTTGAAAGTCCATTTGATTGCTTCATTCACTAATTGTTTCAACTAAGAGCAAATAATCAAATAACAAGGGGACTTGGCATCATCAATCTAATGTGTTCTAACAAATTCCCCCTTTGATGATGACAAGTCCAAACATGTGTGATATTCCCCCTTAGCCCATGGTTAGTCGGTCTTTGGTCAATTTCAACATAAACATAATTAATAAACATGATCAAGGTATTCGAAAGGTGCAACATGCTTGACCAAAGTAAAACATCTAATCATGGAAGCTAAGACATAATTAAGGTGAACGTTAGCCTAAGAGTTAGAAGATCACACATAGCATAATTTAAACTACTTCCCCCTCTTGACATCGTCAAAGGAGGAGAAAACATGGTCAAAAGGCAAGCAACACGATTAAAACACACGCAAATAGTTCAAGCAAGATAAAAACAAACAACCGAAGGTGCAAGAGAGTGTCTGAAAACGAAACAAAGAGCCAAAGTTCAAAAGGAGAGACGGGTTAAAGAGGCATGAGTTTAGGAGGCATTCTGAAAACGTTCAAGGAGATCTTCATTCATGGTGCGAAGATCACCAACTTCATCCCTCAACTTGCCCTGTTCTTTGACCAACCGGTTCACAATCCCAAGGAGCTCATCCAACTTGGCAAGGACCACACTCATTTCAACGGTAGAACCCACTTTGTAGAACCCGACCGATTTTTCTTTCCAATTTGCCATTCTTGATCTCCAAATTCATCCGAGAAAGAAGGCCCGGTGTCATCTCATCACTTAATTTCTCAATAGCAGGGCTTCCCTTCATCACCAACCCTTCCCTCATAAAAATTATCGAGAGCCACATACCATAAGGAACTACGGCATTTTTGTCAAAGTTGCCGCTTTGGAACTCAGTGGACATCTCAAGTATTCGGTGAAACATAAGGCGAGGAAGGTTAATGGGTTTGTGCTTAACAATGTGATGAATGAGGAGCATGTCAAGAAGAGAGCATCTCCCACGGCTATTGTTGGAAGGGACAAGGTTACGAAAAACCAGGTTAAAGATGAACCGAATGGGTGCGGTTAGTTCAAAGGCATATATGTTGGTAGGGCCATCATCATCATGAGGTCGAAGAACCTTCATGACCTGGGTAGATGTAACCTCATCAATTTCACCCCAATCACGTTTTGGGAAAGAAGTAAGCCCGACATTACAGATATCAAGATGAGTAGCAAGTTGGTCAATGGTTAGGACAAAGGGTTTCGATTGATAAAGGTGAGAGAGTTCCAGATTCAACATCCACTTTGATTTGCATAGAATTGGATGACTTCGGACAAATACATGGGACTATATTTGTCCAACAGATTCACCCAACCCTGTGCATACATGGCCTCTTTGAAGTATTTGAAAGCAAGAGATGTGTCATACCAGGATTTCTTATAGCGCCTTCCACCGTGGAAGCAACAAATCAAAGATACCGTGACATATCTTGAAGATCTCCTCCGGGAGATCAAGAGAATTAAGATGGTTGAAGATGTCATTCTTGAATGATTCGGCAAAGGGAGCAATGACAAGATCCATGCAAGTGTTGAGAGGAACTTTCTCCTCAATGATCTCATTTTCATCTATGCTCGGCAAATCCCGATGATAACGAGCCCTTTTGGTTGCTTTGGTTCTTGACCCGGATCCCCTTTTTCTTTGAGTAACCTTGGGTTTTGGAGGGGATGCCTCCGGGGTCACATCCTCGTCATCATCACCAAATATTTCAAGCATCTTTCTCTTGGACCGGGTTCGTGATGCAGGTTTTGAGAACAATGGGTCAAGCCCATCATCAAACACCATTGTGGTATCATCACGATCTTCAACATCAACAACTTCATAATCGATTTTTTCAGCATTGGAACCGATTTCCCTTTCAACAGTGGAGGCCTCCGTTGCATCACTCTCACTCCTCTTATCCTTCTCTAAAGTTTCACTCACCAAATCTTTCAATAGTACATCATCATCATTCTTTTCAACAACATCTTTCTCATCGTCACTCATCTCCTTCTTTTCATTTTCTTTTGATTTTTCCTCACTTTCCTTTTCTTTTTCCTCTAATTTTTCTTCACTTTCTTTTGATTTTTCCTCACTTTCCTTTTCTTTTTCCTCTAATTTTTCCTCACTTTCCTTTTCTTTTTCCTCTAATTTTTCTTCACTTTCTTTTTCTTTGTTTCCCACTTTTGATTTTTCTCCTTCAAGTTCCCCCTCTTTCATCTCACTTGATTGATTCCCCTTTTCACTTGTTTCGACAACATCACTAGATTTTTCAATATCTTCATTCTCTTTGGTTCCCTTAGAACCGGAGTCTTCTTCATCGGTGTCAATGTCCACCTCAGCATCTAATTGGAGAGAAATAGGAGGATTCCTACTTCTTCCTCCTCCCCGCCACGACCACCGCCCCTTTTGGCGGTTGTCTTCTTTCGTCAACGGTTGGTTTGGCAAAGCGATGGCGGGCGATCTCTTTTGGTTTGGCAGCGGTTTTGGGAGCCATCTTTTTGGCAATGAATTTTGGATTAAATGTATCTCTGAGTTGAAGGACTTCTTTTGAAAATCTTGGAGGCATTTTAAGAGAGTGGAAGGGGAAATGGTTTTGACGGTTTTTGGGAAACCGAAAAAGGTGAGGGTGGTTGTTTATTTAGTGGGTAATAGGGTGTGTTTAGTGGAAACATGAAAGTAAATGAGGGGATGGTGTAGTTATTCTAGGTGAGGGACGGTTGAGTGTTGATAATGTGAGGCTAGGGTGTAGGCTTTTAAGTGATGGGACATAAAGTGGATTTTTGGAAGCTCAATGCAAAAACAACTCAAGTGCACTCATTCGGTTTGTCAATTTCATTTGGTCGACATTTGCATGTATTCTACCATGTTAACTAACATTTAATTTCATGTAAATTCTCCTTCTAATCAATCATTGGAAAACGTAATTTAATTTAGCGGTATGTCACCTAATAAACCAATTTCCGACCGAAGTCTTTCGAATTGTTCTCTTTCTAACGGTTTTGTAAGAATGTCCGCAATTTGATTTTCCGTTTTACAAAAGCTTAGACAAATATGACCTTTCTCAACTTGATCACGTAAAAAATGATGTCGTATGTCGATGTGTTTAGTTCGTGAGTGTTGTATAGGATTCTTTGATATATTAATTGCACTAGTGTTGTCACAAAAAATAGGGGTAGTCTCGAAAGTAAGGCCATAATCATGCAATTGTTGACGTACCCAAAGAATTTGTGCACAACATAGAGCGGCACTCACATATTCGCTTTCGGCCGTGGATAATGCAACGGTGTTTTGCTTCTTCGAAGCCCATGAAATGAGACACGGCCCTAGGAAGGTAGCAATGCCCGAAGTGCTTTTCCTATCCAATGTGTCACCGGCATAATCCGCATCCGAAAAACCTACAAGATCAAGTTCGTAGTGAGTTGGGTACCAAAGATATAGCCCTTGTGTTCCAATCAAATACCTAAAAATCCGTTTGACGGCTTTGAAATGAGATTCCTTAGGATTTGCTTGGAAACGGGCACAAGCACACACACTAAATTGTATGTCGGGTCGACTAGCGGTTAAGTAAAGTAAGGAACCGATCATACCTCGATATACCTTTTCACTAATGCTCTTACCGTTTTCATCTTTGTCAAGCTTGACTTTAGACACCATTGGTGTAGGCATAGGATTAGAATTAGTCAACCCAAACTTACTTAACATTTCCTTTAAGTACTTTTGTTGGTGAATCATAGTTCCATTCTCACCTTGTTTGATTTGAAGACCAAGAAAGAATCCAAGTTCTCCCATCATGCTCATTTCAAATTCCGAAGTCATCAAATCAGAAAAGTACTTATAAAGAACATTGTTAGTTGCACCAAAAATAATGTCATCGACATATACTTGCACAAGCAACGATTCATTTCCTTGTGACTTGATAAACAACGTTTTATCCACGGACCCACGTATGAAACCATTTTCCAACAGAAATTTTGAAAGCCTATCATACCAAGCCCTAGGAGCCTGTTTTAAACCATAGAGTGCTTTATCAAGTTTAAAAACGTGGTTGGGAAACTCGTTGTTTATAAAGCCTGGAGGTTGTTCAACAAACACTTCTTCATCAAGGTATCCATTTAAAAATGCGGTTTTGACATCCATTTGAAAAAGCTTTATACCATGAAAAGACGCAAAAGCTACAAGCATTCGTATGGCTTCAAGCCTAGCTACCGGTGCAAAGGTTTCATCGTAATCAATTCCTTCTTGTTGGTTAAAACCTTGCACCACTAGTCTAGCTTTATTCCTTACGATTTCTCCAACATCATCTAGCTTATTGCGAAAGACCCACCGTGTACCAATTACGAAAGACGTTGAGAGGGCCTAGGGACAAGATGCCATACCTTGTTCCTTTCAAATTGCTCAATTCCTCTTGCATTGCAATCATCCAAAGATTCATCGACCAAGGCTACTGTGACATGGTCTGGTTCGATTTTTGAGATGAAGGCATTGTGTGCACAGAAATTTTGAAGCGATGATCTGGTTTTTATTCCAGAGGTTAGGTCACTGGTTAAGTTTGATAATGGATGTGAGCTTTGGTGTTTCCATTTCTTGGGAATAAGTGAGTTAGAAGATTCGGGTTGTTAAATGCCTAATGTGATGGGGGACTGTTGCATGAGAAATGTTTGAAGGAGGTGATTGTGGTTCGTTTATGATTAGGTTGGGCTGTTCTTCACCATCCTTGTTCCCCCTGGATGAGGTAGCATCATCTTGTGTAGGAGGACGATTAGTTCCCCTAAATTTTGCGCATCCTCCTCATGCAACTGGTTCCAACTGTTGCTCAGCTTCTTCTACCACTTGATCCATTTCATGTCGTATCATACCAATCTCAAAATCATCATCATATTCATCATCCTCATCATCAACCTGTGTGTTTGACACAAAAAGACTAGATTCGTCAAATATTACATGAACGCTTTCTTCCATTTTCATGGTCCTTTTGTTATAAACTTTATAGGCCTTACTATGATCGGAATAACCAACAAAAACTCCTTCATCACTACGAGCATCAAATTTGCCAAGGTTGTCTTTTCCATTGTTGTGCACAAAGCATTTACTACCAAAGCATTTTAAGTGTGAAAGATTAGGTTTTCTACCTCGTAGTAGTTCATAGGGAGTTTTCTCAATGATTTTTCTAATCATGACACGGTTGTAAATATAACAAGATGTGTTTACGGCTTCGGCCCAAAAATTCTTAGGAACCTTAGAGCTAATGAGCATGGTCCTAGCCATATTTTCAAGAGTTCGATTCATTCGTTCCCACAACCCCATTTTGTTGTGGGGTTCTTGCTAGAAAAGTTATGACTAACACCGTACTCATTACAATAAGACTCAAATGACGAGTTCTCAAATTCGGTTCCATGGTCAGATCTTAATGAGACAAGTTTGTATCCAAATTTGTTTTGAACCTTTTTGACCCAAATTAGGAACTCATCAAATGTTTGATCTTTAGAACTTAAGAAAAGAAGCCAAACAAATCTTGTAAAGTCATCTACAATGACACAAATAAAGCGACTTCCACCTCTACTCACAACTCGCATGGGACCACATAAATCAATATGAATGAGTTCAAGAGGTAAGGAAGTGCTAACAACCTTTTTGGATTTAAAAGAGCATTTAACTTGTTTTCCTTTAACACAATCATCGCAAAGTGATTTAAATTCAAATTTAATGTTAGGAATGCCGTCAACTAGATCAAGTCTCTTAAGAGTGTTAAGTGTCTTAGCATTTACATGACCAAGTCGTTTGTGCCAAAGCCAAGGGTCGTTCTTTTGAACACTCATGCATGATAGTGATTGACCCGACAATGCATACAAGTTAGTCATATAGACGTCTTTAACACGTTTACCTTCAAGTATGAGTTCTCTAGTTTTACCATTGATGATTCTACATTCACTAGCAAGAAATTCAACAATATTACCTCGATCACAAAGTTGTGAAATGCTCAAGAGATTGTGTTTCAAACCTTTGACAAGCAACACTTTGTCCACGCATAATGACTTTGACTTACCAACCTTTCCAATACCAATGATTTCACCTTTCTTGTTGTCGCCAAAAGTCACCATGCCACCATCGTAGGCTTCTAGCGAGAGGAATTGGTTTTCATCTCCCGTCATGTGACGAGAGCATCCACTGTCTAAGTACCAATTGCTGCTGCCCCTCACTAATGCCTATAAGAAATCAAACATTTAGTTTAGGAACCCAAACAAGTTTGGGCTCCTTCTTGACAACGACCTTCTTGACTTCTTCTTTCTTTATCCACACTTGTTTAGCATTCTTAGTGTTTCTTTCTAAGTCACGGACTCTTTTGTCACAACCATTAAACTCATGACCTGTTTTGCCACAATAGTTACAAATGATGTACTCAGGAAGACCAGCATACTTTCTTCTTCGGAAGTCAGTTTGACTTGGATCCTGGTTTCGAGTGCAACAAGATGTGTGCTCTTTGTTGCATTTGAAACCAAGTCCAAAGATTCTTTGCAAATTTTTCGTACTCTTGTGATTGTTTCAAGAGAAACTCCAAAACATTCTGACTTCCTTCCCATTTTAAGTAAAACATCTTAGCCTCATCTAGCTCTTTAGTTAATGTTTCAATTTTAGCAAGATGATTAAGATTCAATTTACCTAAATTGTCAAACGCTTGTTTTGCAAGTCTTGCTTCGTCACTAAGTAACATCCCAATTTGTTCCAATTGTTTATTATCTCTTTGACATAATTTGAGGTCAGCTAGAAGAGTGTCACGTTCCTTAGTTAAAGAAGACACTAATTCCGTGAGAGTATCTATTTCTTTTCTTGAATCAGATGCCACAGTAAAAACCTCTGGGCATGAGTCATTCAGGCTTTCTTTAACATCTCATTTTGAGCAAGAAGGTCATCATTTAGTTTTTGAGCTCGTTCTAAGGCACATTTGACATGACTCGACTCATCATTTAACATTTCAGCAATCTTAACAAGATCATCTTTTTCGTTGTGACAAGTAGCTAAGTCAATCAAAAGTTGGTCACGTTCTTGTGTTAGTGACGACACATTTCCTTTAGAATGGATGCAACAAAGTGCAAGGATCTGTTGCACTGGTTTCATCAACTTTGCTGGCTAAAAACAAGTTTTTTTTTCGAAGTTTTTTTATTTCTTTTTCAAGACCCAACATGGAACTAGGTTGATCATTCTCATTTAGACTTTCTTTAAGGACTACATTTTCCTCAGCTATGTCCTCAATTTCGATTTGCATAGCTTCCAACTTATTAGTTTGGACACGACACTTATCTATGAATTGATCTAGGAGGAGACAAACTTTGTCTTTAGAGAAAGATCGAACCTTTTTCTTGAGCTTAATTACCTCATGGTCTGAATCAGAGTCTGAATCCACGGAGTGAGCCATAAGACACTTGATGTCTTCTTTCTTTGATGATTTGGAAGTATGTTTTGAGGAACTAGACGAGATGCTAAGTTTGGCGTCTAATTCATCCTCAAGGACATCGTCCTCTTCAGAATCAGACATGCCCCAAATAGCGGTCATTACCTTGTTTTTGTAATCACGTTTTGCAAAGTCACGTTTTCCTTAGATTTGATATCGTTCCACTTTGGGCATTCTTTGATTTGGTGACCTTTATCACCACATTTAAAGCAACCAACAGTGGAGTTAGATCTTCTCTTAGGAAAACGGCGTTTACTAGAGTTGTTGCTATACCTTTGAGAGTTTCGACCATTGATCATGCCAACAATGTTTTTAGTGAACATTGCAAACTCATCATCTTCATCCTCCTCATCACTTGAGAGAGCATTAAGAGCGAGTCCTTTCCCTTTAGAGCTTTCACTAGAACGCTTCATGAGAGTTAACTCATGAGCCATAAGTGAGCCCATAAGTTCATCAAGGGTGAGCAATGAAAGGTCCTTAGCTTCCTCAATAGCCGTAACCTTCGGTTGCCACTTTTCAGTTAGGCTACGAAGGATTTTACGGACTAAATCCTCGGATTGAAAACTCCTACCTAAACTCTTAAGGTCATTGACAATACTAGAAAAACGTGAAGACAAACTATTAATTGACTCATCTCGGTCCATATTGAACATCTCATATTGTTGCATGAGAAGATCAATACGATATTTTTTGACTTGTGACGTTCCCTCATAAGCAAGGTTTAGGGTGTCCCAAATCTCTTTGGCCGAGGCACATCCAGATATACGATTAATCTCTTGGTCACCGATTCCATATTGAAGAATGGACATGGCCTTAGAGTTTTTCTCGATTTTCTTATAGTCGGCCTCAACATACTTATCCTCACTTTTCAAGGAGCTAGTGCCATCAGCATTAGTCACTTCGATTTTGAGGGGACCCTTTTGAATGATTAACCAACATTCATAGTCCGCACTTTTGACATAGTGCTCCATGCGATGTTTCCACCAGGCATAGTTTTCTCCTTTGAAAATGGGATACTTAGTGTGTTTTGAATCGTCCATAACTATAGGATCAACTCTTTGGATTTAACCAATATCAAGAGCACAAGGCTCTGATACCAATTGAAGAGTTAAGAACGATTAACACCTAAGAGGGGGAGGGGGTGAATTAGGTGTACCTTTTAAAAATTTTATTCTTAACTTAGTTAATTAACTATTTTAAGCTAAGAATAAAGAAGTACAAGACTTGAGAAACTTAATTGAAGGTAAGTTCACAAGAAGATACAGCAGTTCTATGTCACGGTATAGGTGACTGTGACACAGAACTTGATTAGGTACATGCGAGAAATAGCAAAGTGGAAGAACGTAAAAGTAAATGAACAAACAAACGACATTTTAAAAAATTGGTTCAGCCTCTACTCCGAGGCCTACGTCCAACCGTTATTTTATTGCTTGTTTAGAAATTTACTCAAACTTACTAAACCCCTTACAATGAAAATAACTCGCCAACCTACTCCGGTTGCACTCAAACTTAAAGCTACTCCGCTTCAAGAGTTTATGGGTTCTATCTCAAGGTGTTACAGAATCTTGAATCTCAAGAGTTCACTTAAATGAACATGGAGATTACAATGAAGATCTAACACGAGAATCATGGAACAAACTCATCATGTCACAAAGATCTGTGAACGATACTTGGAGGTTTTACTGACTTTTTTTCGAAAACAATTTTGAAGACTTAAAACCAGAAAAACGTTTTGCAAATGCTTGAAGAATAAAGCTTTTAATGCACAAATGATTTGCAAGGTTTTTACAATAAATGCTTTGGAAGTCTTAAGAAATAAATGTGACTAAGACACTCTATTTATAGTGGATTTAAGTCTTAGGTAAGTACACTTTGAAAGATTAAATCCAATATTAAAATGATAGCTTTGAGTGATGGTAAGTGTTAGACTTGTAGGTTTGGGGCTTAAGAAATCAGAAACTTAAGCTTCTACACTCAACATGTGACAATTTACCGAAATGGCAAAAAGCCTTTCTTACTTTAGAAGTTTGACAAGTCTTCTTTGCCATTTTGGTAAAAGGTGTTTGCACAAATCTAGAGGCTTAGTCAAGTGGGCTTGTAACTCCAAAATTTCGATTGTTTTCAAGTTTACGAAAATTCAAATGTTTAAGATTTAAAGTTTGCAAAGTTTTGACACTTAAAAACATTTGGACGAAAACTCCTCCGTATGATAGTACCAGAAACCACGGTACAGCGTACCGTTGCATGGTTTTGCTATTACTTGACTAAAATGAGAATGTTACACTTACTCTTACATATATCGACTATGGCTTTGGAAAGTATCATTGTCTTGACTTCCTTGATTGGCTTGATCATCTTGAATCATTGTTGAAAGTCCATTTGATTGCTTCATTCACTAATTGTTTCAACTAAGAGCAAATAATCAAATAACAAGGGGACTTGGCATCATCAATCTAATGTGTTCTAACACCTATCAGCATCAAAATCACTCTTATGGCTCACTTTAAACCAAAGGAGTCAATCTTACCGCATCAAAGTGTAGTTGAATCAAATAATCAATGTTGTGAACACGACATGACAAACAACATTATTATCAAGATGAATTGAATTGGATTCAATTTTTTAATAACCTTATTAGTTAAGCTAACTAAGTGGCAGAATGAACACGACATGACAAACAACATTATCAGGATGAATTGAATTGGATTCAATTTTTTAATAACCTTACTAGTTAAACTAACTAAGTAGCATAATGAACACGACATGACAAACAACATTATCAGGATGAATTGAATTATACGGAGTAAGATTCAATTTTTTAATAACCTTACTAGTTAAGCTAACTAAGTGACAGAATGAACACGACATGACAAACAACACTATCAGGATGAATTGAATTGGATTCATTTCTTAATAACCTTACTAGTTAAGTTAACTAAATGACGGAATAAATACTAAAGTCGATATAATTTTAAGAAGAAAATGATGAAATATATGTAAAATTATAGTTAGTTACCGTTAATTACCTGAATTTTGAATACTTAAGAGGCCAAATTCCCTCCATTTTTACCTTCAAACCATTACTTTTACTCCAAACAAATTCTTCACTCAATTCACCAATAACATCATCCACATCCTCAATCACTTCCTCAAACCCTAACGGTAACTCCGGCGACCTTACCGCCATCCTCTTCCTCTCCGGCGACAGCCGGAAAATCCTCGATGCTCGCCTCCTAACCGTCTTAACCAACTCGGGTGATATCCCATGATTAATCACCTGAAAACATCCTAGCTCTTGAAAACACTCTTTAATTTTCGAAACAGAGGAATTTTTAATCTCTTGAAAATCAATTACCGGGATTTCTCGAAAGGATTTTTGTCTAGGAAATATTCTGTTGGGTAAAATGAGATCAGGAACCCTAAGAGAGCTCTCCAAGAACTCTGCCAAAACGCCGTCGTTTGTCACTGAAGAAGTGCGGCGGCTTGTGCCAGTTGGGGAAGGTGGTGGGGCTCGGAAATCGAGGATGATCTGCTCCGATTCGTCTTTTATGAGATTATAATCTTGTTCGTGTAGGAACATTTGAGGTGAAGAGCAAATTGTTGATGACATTTTCATTAATGAGAAATATTTGAAGTTAAGCTAGATTAGAGTTGTAATTATAGACTTGTAGGTGTAGGTTTATTATATATGAATATACGCAAATTATACTCCCTCCTATTCTACATAACTCTCCCCTTTCATGGAGAGCACGGGAATTAAGGGAGGGGAGTATTATATGATAAAGTATTGGAGTGGGGTAGGAGATTGGAGAGAGGGAAGGTATTGTGTGATTAAAATAAGATAAAGTATGAGTATTGTGGGGTATTGTTGTGGGGTGAGGTGATTAAAATAAGTATAAATGTTTGCCAAATAAGGAAATAGGGAGAGTATTGTGAATAGACGAAAAAGGAAATAAGGAGAGTTATTTAGAATAGGAGGGAGTATTATAAGACGGTCTACACCATAAAACGGTCCATTTCTGAAAAAAAAAAAAAAAAAAAAAAAAAAAACATTTATTTATTGATGATAAATGTGTTGTCTTTTTACATTATGGGATCGTCTCATAATATATGACCGTCTCACATAATCATTAGCGGAACCCGGATTCACGGTTAGGGGGGAGGTGAATCAGCTGGGGCGAATAAGTAATGACATAATGTAAATTTGAAAAAATTCGAAAATTCTTACTAAAATTTTCGTGGGGTCGAGTGCCCCTGGTACTCTGGAAGCCCTCTAAATCCGCCACTGAACGTAATGATTACGGTGAATATAGATACTGATTTGATTACTGCTTAGTTTATATGCAAAAGAAGAGACATTAATGATGAAAATGTTGTAAACAATTAGTCAATCATCATACTTTATTTTGCTTTCTCTTAGAAAAGAAAATTGTGGGGGGGGAAAAATAATATAATCCTTGCTGGGCTTGCTCTACTTTTAAAGGTTTAACCTTTACAGCTTTGCATTGTAACTTTGGTAGGGTAATGTATGCTTATAGCAACAATGATTTAGATTTCGCGGATGGTTAACATGAATCGTCATTTAAAATCAGTTGAGAGCGCTACTGAGGGACGTGATATGGTGCATTTGAAGGTCGATTGACGCTAGACTCGGTAAAATTTGACCTAATTTCGATAAACTTTTTCCTCGGGATTAGATCGGCCAAACTCAGAATGACCTATTAATTTAGGATCGAAACGGCGAAACCTGATCCAATCCACTCGACTTAATGGGTCAAAATTAAGGGTGTGTTTGGATTGAAGGAATTGGAGGGGAAAGAAAGGGAGGGAGAGTAGGAGATTTAAAATCCTTTAGGGGGTGTTTGGTTCAACTCATAAAGGTATGAGGTATGGGTTTGGAATGAGTCAAACCCATACCAAGTGTTTGTTTGGCAAAAATAGGGGTTTCATACCCATACCTCAAACCCATGAGGTATGGGTTTCTCATACCCAAGGGGGGAGATGGGTATGAGATTGATACCCATGGGTATCAAGTAATAAAATAAAAAAACATGAAAAAAAAATTAAATGGAACATTTTAAATGAATTTTTTTTACATTTATTTGATTAACTCTTTATTTTCGTGATTTTTTGGTATCAAAAATAATTATTTTCAATGTTATATTTTTGAGTTTTTTAACTTTGGTGAAGTTCGATCTCATTCCACCCGAAATTGAAACAAACACATGGTATGAGGAATCAAGTTCCAAACCCATATCATCCGGGTATGATTCCTGATTCCAAACCCATACCCACGTGCGAACCAAACTCCCCCTTATTTGGATAGCAAATGAGGTTGGAGGGAAATGGAGGGGGAGAGATTTAGAGGGATCCAATTTCCCTCCTTGAAGCCTAATCAAAATCTCTCCACAATAGGCAAGATTTGGAAGGAAATTGTATTCAAACACCCACAATTCATTCCCCCTCCCATTCCCTTCTCTCCCTTTCCCTTCCCTCCTTCCCCCTCCCCTCCCTTTCCCTCCACTTTTGCTATCCAAACGAGCCCTAAGGGCGGGTTAATTAGTTCGTCGTCGTCGCCATAAAATACGAGTTGCCAAAATAAAATTAAAAAGGTTTTACGGGCAAACACCCAACGCAAATAGGGGCAGCATCTACAATGTTATAGCAGAAAATGGGCTTTTATTGCCCATCAATTAAGTACTTTTACAGCCCAATAACTCATAAGGCCTGCTCGCTATTAGCAAAGGCCCGGTCTTGTATATACTTGTATCATTGTATGTAGACTTGGTAAATGGGTCATTCTGGTTGAATTTGGGTTGGGTCATTTTAGTTCAGATCATTTTCGGGTTAACTATTTATTGGGTCATTTTTTTGTCGGATCATTTTTGGGTCTGGTCATTCTAGCTCGTTCGGATTATTTCGGGTCATTCAAGTTGGGTCAATTTTGTCAGGTCTAGTTGCAGTCCAAGCCAAATATGTGGCGGATAAAACTTATTCCCTATCTATTAGGATTAGAATTTAACCGAAATTCTCGTTTAAAACGGGCATATTTGTCTTAAAACTTTAAAAAGGTCAAGTATCAAATATAAGACAAAAGTATAATGCATTGAAATTAGCAAAATGTTTGTCTCAACTATGCAAATAGGGTGTTATTTAACCCTTTTATTTTTAAGACATATATCCATCTTAAGAAAGACCTATTAACAATTTAAAAGATTAAGCGAACTAGTGATTTTAACCTTTTAAACACTACTCCGTATGTTTTAGAGATTTATCTTTTGTAGTTATTCTATAGATACGTTGGCAATTACAAATGACCAGTCTTTTATATTAATTTTTTTATAAAATTCAAAAACTCGTATTCTGTACATATTTGCCATGTAGAAAATTTGTCTCCACGCTTTTTATAATAAAAAAAATTCAATATACTATCTGTAAAAATATATAAATAAATATCATAAGGTTTATTTAAATAAAAATAGTTACATTATAAACCAACTTTCATGACATTATTCAATTCTCTTGGTTACTTTTATTTTTAGTTTTAGTTTTTTCTAAAATCAAACTACAAGGTTGATAAAGCTGAGAAATTAATGAGTTGTCAAGGACGATAAGGGTATTTTTGTCAAAAAAAATCGATTTCTTTAAAGCTTCTATAAATTAAAAGTTTGGGTCCTTAATACAATATTCTATCAAAGTTCGGATCATAAGGTTTCTTTCCATATGTGTGTGAAATGAGGGTATTGTCCCAAATCGGTAGAATAATAGTGAAAGGACTAGCTTATAAGTAAGTGGGTTATTCCTCCTATCACCAATTGGTTTTAGGATGGAACCTCACTTGCTTTGGACCGGTTTCATGCACCTATATCTGTATAAGCCCGCTGCGGAGGACTTAACATAGTTAACTTCCTTAATTGTCATTGTCAATGCAGCCTTGTGCTTTCTCCCAGGGCTGGTCCAGGGCCTGTGCAAGAGGTGCGGTCACACAGGGCCCCCGACTTGAGGGGGCCCAATTGCAAATATTAGTTGCGTTAATTGATAAAAAATTTAGGTCATTATATTAACTTAATTCTCACTATGACTAGGTATATTTTGTTAAATTTTTACAAGGCTATGAAGGAGTCGAACCCGGGTTGTGTTGCTTCTTTAGTGAGCAACTAACCAATGTGCCACTTTACTATTGTTAAAAAATGGAAAGAAATTTATATTTGTATCCGCATTTCGTCTAGGATTGAAAAATACACTAGTCATAGAAAATTCTCATATATACTTCCTCGATTCAACTCCACTCTACCATATTAGTTTTTGCACACTATTCACAAATAAACCTTCAATTGTAATTTTCTCTCAATACATAAGTGAAAATATATTCAAGTGTGATCTTGTTTGATTCGTCTTTACGAGTACATTAAAAATATCTAACTTTTATAATTTTTGCAAATACGTAGCTAACGATATTTACCGCGTAAAACACGCGTTGACAAACGTGAAAAAGCAAAGTGGTAGAGTGGAGTTGAATGGAGTAAGTAATAGTTAAGATATGATTTTCCCATTTTTCTTTTAATAAAAATGGTATGGGGCCTCTCTCGAAGAGTTCGCAAAGGGCCCCCAAAACTACCGGGACGGCCCTACTTTCTCCAATAATCCTCGAGTACGACATAATGACATATGGGGTTTCAACATTTCTTATATGAAGAGCCCGACATATGGGGTTTCAGCATTTCTTATATGAAACCGTTTTACATAAGCATTATTATATTGTTGATTACTGGGTTTAGCATTAGCGTTAAATAAGTTGGAATTGTCTTAAAGCACTTGCAAATACAACACATTACGTAACTGATTTGTCTTGTAAATTAATGATACTGATGTTCAAGAATAATAGTCCTCTATATATAGAGTTAAGACTAGTATGGATCTATAAACCATCAACCCGGCCATCATAAATTTGTCGAAAAGAATATGCACTTTGGCTGTCCTTTGGTTAAGATTCATAGAATCATGTATGCATGCATACTTGGACTCTCCTAAACATTGAGAATATTCACACCCAACAAAATAGAAAAGTGATTAATAATACTTCGTACAACGGTTTTATTTAAACTTTGAATATACTGGATTTAAGACGGTAATCTACATTATTTGATGCAGAAAATTCGTAGAAAATAGAAAAGTGATTAATAATAATATAAAACTCGATGATATTGATCATAATATATACATCATATTGATCAAATAAATGTGAATGTATCGAAATGTGAGAACGACGCCTAAAGAAAAATCGATGAAATAGTCGTATGTTGTTGGTGAACTGATGCATCTTATGTGCCGGCCAGTCTTCCTTTGGTCCAACTGCTTGCGGCTCATTTTGACACCAAAATGAGAGCAATGGGTCGCATTAAGGATAAAGACATACAGTATATATGACATGTCAATCGATATCATACTCTAATTTGTCAACTTTTTGCACGTATTTTATTGACCGGCCACTATTCCGCCTACCCCTTTGCTTACTCACCATCATCCCATGCCATGCATGTGAGTATGTGACGACTAATACTTGACATAATACATGTGATTTGTGATCCTACGCCAAATATTTGGAGTGACGAGAGAACCTGCAGTTGTTATCTTCGGTGTATATTGGGTAAAATTTTCTGGTATACGTGATAACCCGCAAACCACATAAACCAGGTAAGACATCCGAGGCTGACATCCTCAAAGTGTAGAAGGCATGGGCTCAAGCTATAATAATACTCCACAAAATTGCTCTTAAAAAGGCTTAAATCGGATCTCCTGAAAATTTCACCCAAATTTTAATAACTAAACTCCACGAATAGACAATAATTGGTAGTAGAAAGTATTAAATATCCAATGAATTATGCAAATGATATTCGCAATCATAACAATGATTGCGGTAAATAGCTTAGATGAAAGGGTTAATAAGGACGCTCATCCCACTAAATAATGCATTTTTTGAAATTTTTTGCTAGAATCCATTTATAACTTATTAATTTGAGTTTTTGATTCCACAATAATCAATATGTAGTTTTTATTATATAATTGAAATAAGAGGATCGAAATGTTTTTACATTTGTACTATGATATGTGAATATTCATTATCAACCGATAAAACAAATACCTTTTCCTATTTATCCGTGTTAACGAAGTTAGTAGATTACTAGTGTAGATCACGCGCAAATGCGCGGTAAATATAAACCTTTCTATTTTTACGGTATCACTTATAGATTTTAGATTTATATCTCATGAATTTTTTATAAAAAATATAATATTAAAATTAATCAAGAGAATTGATTAATTCTATGAAGTGTGTTTTTTTATGAAAATATTTTAACTAACTCAAATTATTTTAATAATTTTTTTTTCGTCACGAAGTTAATAATACTCCGTAGGAGATACACTTTATATGTAGGAAATACATTTTATATGTATAGATTATAGTTTTATACCATTTTTTTTGTTAAAATATTATATTTTTAAGTTTAATGATAAAAAGATTATTTTAAATGGAAAATGAGTCTGATAAATGAAAATCTAATTTGTTTCCATATATAAGCTTGGACACTTTAGAGAAAAAACTTTAGAAAAGTTTTATTCTCTTAGTATATAGGAGGATTGATAATTTAAGTGCATGAAATCTAAAACATAGTACTCCATCTTTTTTTTTTTTTTTTTTTTTGACTAGGTAAGAAAACTAGGTTGATCCTCTAGGGTAGGACCAACCTATCTCATCTTTTCGAATGAGGGAGGTAAGTTGAAGCCACCGGCTATCAAACCAACTCGAAAGAGTTGGACATGAATGTCCAACAGAAGCCATGAAGTCAGCAACCTTGTTGGCTTCACGAAAGCAATGTTTAATTATCACTTCATCGAAAAATGAAGGTCTAATTTCACATCCTTGATAATACTAGAAATTTCCCACGGAATTTGCCAAGTACCTCGAATCGAGTTAATACATAGTACTCCCTCCTATTCCACATAATTGTCCCATTTAGAGGATGGCACAAGAATTAAGGAGGGTAGTATAATAATGAAAAGTAATGCTTGGGTTTGGATGAAGGGTATTATGATTATGATGAGTAATGAATTAATTAAGAGGGTAATTACTCCCTCCTTTTTTACACACCAAAATTTGTTTCCCTCCAAATTCATAAACACAGTGCTGATACAATGACGGTTTTGCGTACATACAGTCAGTTTTGCGTAGAAATTAAATTACATGAACTTAAATTATTACACATTCTAAATTGTAATTAAATTACATAATTAAATTACATTAACTTAAAACAAAATTACATTAAACTCTAAATTAACATTAAATTACACAAAAACTTCAGATTAAATTACAAGCACAGTGAAGATCAAAACAGAAGGATGGACTTCAGATTAACTTTCGATTTTCGTCATCTGATCTTGATTAGCCCATATCAGACTATCAGTTGTTCCATAAACCAAGATAACCCAAATTGTCAGTCCAAGTGTTAAAATATCCAACTCACCAATATTGCAATTTGACACCAAAAATCAAATTTGGAGCCAAAAATACAAAGAGGTTTCAGTACAGCGCCAAAACCAAATTGCCAAAAATACAAAGAGGTTTTATTATGGCGCCAAAACCAAATTCTCAAAAGAGTGCAAAGTTCTTTGTTCTATAAATAGAAGGTGTATTTATTAGGGTTCATTCATTTACTTCAGTCCAAAAAACCACTTTGAAACAAACATCTTTCAAACAAAAAAATCAAAAAAAGTAATCAATGAAGAATCTCACAAACTTAGAAAGATCAAAAATTAATGAAACATTATTGGAAAACAGCACTAATGGAAAACCAAGGTACGACATTATCAATATAGTTGCAGCAAGGTTTTCAGTGGACAGGAAAACCATACAAAGGTTATGGAAATCAGCAGAGTTACAAAGAAATGCATCCATACCCGTCAATGTGAGCAGCAAGAAGAAAGGAAGCAAGAAAGTAGGGAGGGTGGTGTTAGATGAAGAAAAGCTGAAGTCAATTGATCTTCTAAAAAGGACAACACAACATTCACTTGCTGAAAATTTAGGGGTGAGTCAGTCAACAGTTTCAAGATGGGTTATGTCAAAGAAGATCAGGTCACACACAAATGCACTCAAACCAGGTTTGACTGATAAAAACAAATTTGCTAGATTAATTTTGTTCCGAGTGTAATTCCGGAGCAGAATTTGTTACCACGTAAGCTTGTAGAATGATGACTTTGCTTGACTCTTCCTTTCGGCCTCTCCTGAAACAATGAATAAACTGAGGGCTCGGCTTGGTACCGAGCGAACTCACTCCGACGCTCAAGTCAGTAAACTTAAAGAGATTAAGTTGTGTGTTACTTGGCAAAGTATATTGTAGAGAGATAATGGAGTTTATACCAGATTTATGGTGAGTATTAGGGTGAATTGTGGATTATTTCGATTATTTTTGGATCCTTTTCTCAATGAGAGAAGTGGAGTATTTATAGACTTTCACCTTTTGTCACGTAGTGGCCAAGTGGCAGGGCAGGTGGAAAGACTGTTCTACCCTCGGCCGAGGGACCCATGGCAGGCCGGCTGGCCGAGTTGACTCCATGCCGGGGGGTCTTGGATGTGAGTACGCGGATATGTCTCCCGGCTGGCTAGTTGCCTAGCCGAGACCCAAGTGACAGGCCGACGGGCTGCGTCAGTTAGGCTGTCTAATACGTTGACTTGTTGTGGATGTCTTTGACCTTGCTCAATATGTTGACTCGGTCAGCGGATGCAGAATATGCCCCATCAATTTTCCCCCAGCGTAGTCTATGCCGTGGTATGGACCTTCGATGAGTGTTGAGCGTATTATGCGCAAGTAAAAATTTCTTCCCCGGCTTCTTCTTCCTCGGCTTGGTTCTGTTCAGGCCGTACCATATCCCCCCTCCACATGGTTGTGTAATGGACATCAAATGTGGAAAAGAAAATGGCGCTGGCTGAGACCGAGGTTGAGAGTGTCGTGTGCTTTTGATTACCCCCGGTCGGTGCTGCCAAGCTTGGTTGAACAGCGGGCCGTTTGGCAAGTAGATACCAAGGATCGTGTTTGAAGAAGATACGTCGATTGGCATTCTGTCAAGGAGCGTGTTGAAGAAGATTTGTAACTGTATGTCAATTGACATTCCATGGCTGCATGCTTGACACGTGGCTCGGTGTTGATTGGTTGACGCTTCATGGGCTTTGCCCTGATTGGTCCGTTTCATGGGCTTTGCCCTATAAATAGAGCAGTTAGCCCCTGATTTTGGCCACCAAAAATTCATTTTCTCAAAAAATTTTCTTCTCTCTAGCTTTCTTCGAAGAAACTTCTCTCTAGTCTTCAAAGCGTTACTCGGCGTAACACTTTTTCCAAGGTAAACAAACAAATTTTTCAACTTTTATTTGTTAAGTATTTGTTGTCATGTCTTCTCGCGATCTTTGGACCCGATTGCGCGCGGGGGTGAACCGTCGCATCCTGATGAGCAGGAGCCACTTGCCGTCACCCCGATAAGGTTCGGGGGCCCCAGGTCTCCTTCTCCTGAAATCGATGAGAGATATATGGAGGGTATTTATGATGACGATGATGATGATGAGGCGACCCTTTCTGCCGTAGGGAGGCCGCTTGTTTCGGGTCACGGTGATGCCTGCTCGATCAGTCCTGATCGTGCCTGGACGAATAAGTTCGCTAGCTGCTCCGGCACTGAACTTTTTGAACACCATTTCTCCTTCGGCAGGGGGTATAGAATTATTATCCCTGAGGAGGGTCAGGCCGTCTGTTGCCCTCCCGTGGGTTGTATCGGCGTATACATCAGACACCTGGAGTATGGGCTTCGGTTTCCTCTGAATGAATACGTTGCTGCCATTATTAAAGCCATGAATGTCGCCGTGGCCCAACTGCATCCATTGGCCATCAGGACGATTGTTGGTTTTGTATGGTTGTGTCTTTTCAAAGGGGAGGCCCCAACGGTGAACCTCTTTCGCCGGCTTCACCATCTTCGACAGAATGTCGTAGGTGGCACGGGGTGGTATAGCATACAGACTGAGCCGGGTTATATCACTGTCTCTAAGCTGACTTCTTACAAGGACTGGAAGGGGCGGTGGGTATACGTTGAGGTTCCGGAGGACTATCCGCTGCCCCGGTCCTTTCAGAGCCGTGTCAATTTGCGGTGTGAGAACCAAGGGGAGCATGACAAATATGTCTCCCGGAGTAAGCTTAAGATGGACGCCAGCAGGGTCTATCTTAATGAGGACGAAAAACGGGCAATGAAGCTGTTTGAGGCTGAGAAGGATGGGACGCCGAAGGGATGGATGCCCCGACGCGGATCGTTCTTCGGGATGAGTTTGCGCTCTGCCACGTCGGCCTCATACCGGCCTCGAACAGGGGTGAGTGGGGTCGGTGTGAGGCCCATCTTTGCTTTTTATGTTTACGTATTTTGAATCTTTGTTTATTTCCTTTGTTTAACTCCCGCTTTGTTTCTTTTGCGGGGCCGATTTGGCCCTAAGACTGCTCTCTCTCTCCGAGGGTTGGGACTTGACGAGAACGGGAGAGTTGTTGAGCTGCATCCTAAGGCCCAGACACGTGATCGCCGACCGGCTCCTAACGAACTCATGGACCAGCAGTTGAAGGCACTGGATGTGACGGCGGCTCAGGCGAAGGTTGCCAGTAACGTGCCGCGCCGCAAACCAAAAACAACGTCTATGGCGGCGACGGCGTCAACTCCGGCTCAGTCTTCAATCCCTGTGGTCCGAAAGCAGCATGTGGTCATCGATGTTGAAGAAGAGGTCACTGTTGCGAAGGCTCCTCCTTCTTTGAATAAGAGAAAAGAGACCGAGTCTGCCGCCGCTGCTGTTACCGAGGCCGGTAAAGAAAAGGGTCCTCCAACCAAGAAGGCCAAGGCTGGTACGGATCTAACCTATGGCTCAGATTTAGCTGGTTCATTAGGCATTCCTGATGACAGACTTTATGACATGTCAATGAATGTTGACATGGATGCTCTGTCTGAATTTTTTGTAGATCAACCGCTGCCGGCTGTCCCTCTCACTAAACGGCAATTGGAGAAGCGGCCTGTGCAGACGGGCGATAAAAATGCCACTGCCGACTCCTCATCCCTGAAGCCTTCCCCCGCCCAGATTAGGGCGGAGGGCATAAGGCTGTCCAAGATGCTGGGGAAGTGGACTGAACTAGCCGGCGCTCACATTATGGAGCAAGAAAAGGTCATGGCTGAAGCTGCCCCTGTGCTTGAACGACTTAGGCTCGAGCTTGATGCCTCTAAGCAAGAGGCCGAGAAGGCGAAGAAGGACCTCCAGGCCGCCGAAAATGATTTCCTCGCTGAGCGAAAGCTCAGGGAGGATGCTGAGAAAGCGGTCCTAGCCGAGAGGGCCAATGTTGAGGCTGTACTGGCTGATGTCGCTAAGCTACGGGAGGAGCGGGACAAGCTTCAGGGCGCTTACGACGCTGCGGTTAAGAAGAGGGAAGAATGGAAGTCTTTGTATTCGGCTCAGGCGAAGGGGCACAGGAATACAAGGGCCATCCTTGCTCAGAGGGAGAAGGACATTGAGACGCTCCAAACTGCCATTATCCCTGAGATGTGTGCCCGCTACCGGGATCAAGCTGAAGAGGCTACCAGGGAGGCAATCAGAGAGCTCGTTCCTGAAGGCTCCTTCCCTTGGCAAGAATTTGACCGGCTTCTGGATGAGAAGGCCGATGCTGCAGAGAAGGCGACTGCGGAGAAGGCGGCTGCGGAGAAGGCTGCTGCGGAGAAGGCTGCTCAGGAAGCCGAGACCAAGGCGGCCCATGATGCAAAGGTGAAGGAGGCCAGAGAGGAGGCTGAAAGGGCAAGGGCACGTGAAGCTGCCAAGTCTTCTCCTGGGCCGGCCACCAAAGATGATGCTGCGGCTGCTGGTGGCGGGCAGCAACAAGCATAGGGAGACGGGCGGTCGTCACCAGACTCACCTGGCCCTTCGGATAGCTTCAGCTGTTCGGGGGCTAACTTTTGAGCCTTCTCTCCCTGCCATCCTTTTGGCGCTTCATTGTCTCAATGTGATACTTTTTGTTGTTCCTTCTTTTATTTTTGTAAAACTTTGGTAGGTTGAGTTTAGGCTATCCTTATTGGGACGGCCGTCGACTTCGTTTTGTATCACCTGTAAACATGTTTAATAAATTTTGTTTATCTGCCCTCGGCTTGGCCGGGGCTTTGATCACAATCGTTCATTCAGTTGTCTTCCTTCGTTATTAATTGAGCGCTTTTTTTTTTTCCGTTTTTACCTTCGGCTTGGCCGAGGCAGTTAGGATGCGTATCTCAACTGTACTCAACGTTTTTAAACATGTTGGCATGTTGGTCGCTTCCTCCTTCACTCTCGGTCTGGCCGAGGCGTCAGATTTGCGCTTCCCAACCGCCGTTGTGAACATGTTAGCGTATCGGTCGTTGTGTCCCCGTCACTCTCGGTCTGGCCGAGGCAATCGAGGTTACGGCTCGACAGCGTTCGTATCTGTAGACGTGTTGATCGCTTCCTCTTTCACTCTCGGTCTGGCCGAGGCGTCCGATTTGCGTTTCTCAACCGTACTTATACGTTCCTAAGCATGTTGGTCGTTGTGGCGAGTATCAACTGCTGTTGGCAAGTCACGTTTCCCTCGTCACTCCCGGCTTTGGCCGAGGCAACCGAGTTTACGTTTTGATTGCTTTCCGTATCTATAGACATATTGATCGCTTCCTCTGCCACTCCCGGATTGGCCGGGGCAGTCAGATTTGCATCTCAATAGTGCTTATACGCTTTTGTACTTCGGTAGTGACTATGGAGGGGACAAGTATTTTGATGGAAAACTTGGATCACTTTTTATATGGTATAATCACACGTTGGGGTGCCCACAACGGTCTCGGACACCTCCGCTGCTATATGAAATATTTCCTTAGGTTGTCTGTGTTCCAGTGGCTCATTAGAGGCACTCCCTCCATGTCTGTCAGCCGGTATGTCCCCTGCCTCATTTCTTCAACCACCTTGTAGGGTCCTTCCCAGTTGGCCGTCATTTTACCATGGATGTTTCCTTTGTTGGTCGCGGCTGACTTTCTTAGGACTAGATCTCCTACTCTTAAGTCCCTTTTGTGGACCCTACGGTTGTATGCTCTTCTCATTCGGTTTTGATATACTGCCAATTTAAGCCGTGCCGTTAAGCCGTGCCGTGTCTCGGCTTTCTTCGACCAGGTCTAGGGAGGCTTTCAGGCCTTCCTCATTTTCGACTGGGTTAAAGGTTTGCGTTCTGAATGTCGGCACCGCTGCTTCAATTGGCAGGACGGCTTCGGACCCATAGACTAGGTGGAACGGATCACCCCGTTGCTTCTTTCTCCGTGGTTCTAAGGGACCACAAGACGTCGGGTAGTTCATCACCCACCTTCCCTTTAGATCTTCAACCTTCTTTTTCACCGTTTAGGATTGTTTTATTAGCTTTGCCTCCGCTTTGCCCGTTGCTACGAGGGTGGCGGACGGAGGAGTATGCAAACTTGATACCGAGCTCTTCTAGCCAGTTCATCACCATGTTACTCCAAAACTCTCGGCCGTGGTCAAATACCATGACTTGGGGTAACCCAAAACGAGTTATGATGTTCTCCCAGATTACCTTTCTTACGGCCGCCGTGGTCTTGGCAGGTACCGCGACAGCTTCGACCCATTTGGTGAAGTAGTCAACGGCGACGATGAGGTACTTCCTTCCTCCTGAGGCCGTTGGAAATGGCCCTAATAAATCCATCCCCCACTGTGCAAATGGTAAGGGGCTAAGTACTGGTTGCAAGTCTCGGGAAGGTGCGTGTATCACCGGAGCATGCATCTGACAGTTCTTGCACTTCTTGGTCTTAACTCTGGAATCCTCAAGCATGGTAGGCCATAAGTAGCCGACTCGGAGAGCTTCGTGGGCTAGCTTTCTTGCCCCCATGTGATGTCCACAGATGCCTTCGTGAATTTCTGTCAGTATGAGCCCCGCGTCGGCTGGGCCGACACATTTTAAAAGTGGTCTTATTACGGACCTTCTATGCAATTCTCCTTCAAATACCAAGTACCTTGCGGCAATCCTTTTTATCTTCTGAGAGAGAATGCGGTCCTCCGGTAACTCTTTTGTTAGTTTGTATTTCATTATCGGAGTCATCCACGTCGTCTCGACTTCTATGTCGCCCACCATGCCGACGGTCTCAGTGATGCTTTTAGCATTCCTGATATCCACCAGCACGGTTCGGCTGACATTCTTGATGGTTGAACTGGCAAGTTTTGAGAGTGCGTCGGCTCGGTTATTCTCAGACCTGGGGATGCATTGGATTTGGAAAGATTTCAATTTTGCAGTGTCAGCTTTTACTCTTTCCAGGTATCTTACCATCCCATCGTCTCGAGTCTCATACTCTCCTCTGATTTGGTTAGTCACCAATAGTGAGTCTGTCTTCAACACAATGTGTTCCGCCCTGGCAGCTCTAGCTAGCTCGACTCCAATTATCACCGCCTCGTATTCGGATTCGTTGTTTGAGGCCGAGAAGGTAAACTTCAAGGCATACTCAAACTCGTCCCCGTTTGGGCTGATGATAAGGATGCCGGCTCCTGAGTTGTTCGCTGTAGAGGACCCATCAGTATATACTTCCCATACGCCGGGCTGTGATTCTTCTTGGTATGTGCACTCGGCCAGGAAGTCTGCAAGTGCCTGCCCTTTTATCGAGGGCCTCGGCCTGTATTGAATGCCGAAGCCGGATAGCTCTACTGCCCATTTGACGAGCCTGTCGGATTGTTCAAATTTTTCCAATGCTTTCTCCAATGGTTGGTCGGTTAAGACCGTCACGGGATGCGCGTCGAAGTAAGGTTTCAGTTTCCTTGCGGCAACGACGACAGCAAAGGCTGCTTTTTCAATCAGTGGGTAATTTCATTCGGCGGGCAGCAGTGTATGGCTGACAAAGTAGATCGGGTGTTGCTGCTTGTTCTCTTCCCTGACAATTACGGCACTGACCGTGGCCGAGGTAACTGCTAAGTATAGATATAGCGTTTCCCCCAGCGTCGGCCTGGACAAGGTCGGGAGAGTTTGAAGATGAGCTTTCAGTTGCACTCGAAAGGCGTGCTCTGTTCCTCCCCCACCAAGTCTTTATTCCCCTTCAACACTTTGAAGAATGGGGTGCTCTTGTCGGCTGACCGAGAGATGAAACGGGCGAGAGCCGCCATCCTCCCGGTCAACATCATCACCTCTTTTCGATTTCTCGGCTCCGGCAGGTCTAGTATTGCTTTGATTTTCTCTGGATGGGCATCAATTCCCCTAGCGCTGACAAGCACGCCGAGGAACTTACCTGCCCGGACACCGAAGTTGCATTTCATCGGGTTAAGTTTCATCTTATATTTCCTTAGTGAACAAAATGTTTCGCTCAAGTCGGCCAAGTGCTCGCTGTCAGACTTGCTTTTTACAATAGTATCGTCGACGTAAGCCTCGATGTTTCGCCCTTTTTTATCTTGAAACACTTTGTCCACCAGCCTAGTGTAAGTTGCGCCAGCGTTTTTCAAACCGAACGGCATCATTTTATACATGTATGTGCCGTGTATGGTGATGAATGCGCACTTAGGCATGTCTTCTTCGGCCATGAATACCTGATGGTATCCTGAGAAGGCGTCTAGCAGACTCAGCATAGTATAGCCTGCCGTTGCGTCAATTAAACTATCTATTCGAGGCAAGGAATAGCAATCTTTAGGGCATGCTTTATTAAGATTTGTAAAATCAACACACATCCTCCACTCCCCTGATGACTTCTTTACCATTACAACATTTGCCAGCCACTCAGGGTAAGTACAAGGCATGATAAAGCCCACCTCTAATAGTTTGCCTACCTCGGCCTTGATGGCCTCATATTTCTCGGCCGAGGAGTTCCTCATCTTCTGCTTGACAGGGCGAGTGTTGGAGAGTACGTTCAGCTTGTGAACGATCACCTCTCGGCTCACGCCTGGCATCTCGGCGGCTGTGTACGCGAAGACGTCTTTGTTCTTTCTCAGCAGGTCTAGGAGGTCGGCTCTGAATTTTGGCTCCAGGCCGACACCGACAGTTACGGTGCGCCCTGGGTCAATTTCTATTTCTTCGGTCTCGGCTCCCTCGACCATGCCGACGGTGTTCATCGGATCACCCTCATGTTGTAAGGATGGGCTCTTCCCTTTCTCTGATTTCTTCGCCACTTTGAGGGATTGCATGTTACACCCTCTGGCAGATATTTGGACATTGACGATTTCGTCTCTCTCGTCCTTTGAGACGAGCTTTTGTGCCTCCCCCCGGTCCGAGACATACATCAATGTCAGGGCCCGAATGGACATTACAGCATCGGCCTCGCTCAAAGTAACCCGGTCTATCAGAACATTGTAGGCGGACGAACCATCAATGACCACGAACTCAGATAAAACGTTCTTGGCCGCATCCGCCTCACCGAACATCACCGGCAACCTGATTGACCCCAGGGGCACCAGGCCGGCCCCAGAGAAGCTGTATAGTGGGTTAGTGCAGGGGCTCAGGTCCTCAATCTTCAGACCGAGGTTGAGGAAGCATTCCCTGAACATGATGTTCGTGTAGGCGCCTGTATCAATTAGGCACCTCTTAACCAAGTGGTTGGATATGTCCAGGTGGACCACCAGCGGGTCGCTGTGCGAGGCTACGACTCCTTCGTAGTCTTTCATTCCGATGGTTATATCTGGGACGGTGGAAGCGGGGATCGCTGTGGTGGGCATAAAGTTGATGGCTTGGTAAAGCTCATTTAGGTGTCGTTTGTGCCCATTAGCCGACCCTCCGTTCTCGTTTCCTCCGATAACCACCTGGATCACTCCCATCCTCTGGAATACTGATTTCCTGTTCGCCCCGTCGGAGCTCGTTTCCGGGGCCCCAGCTACGTACTTGCTGAGGGCTCCCTTTCAGATCAGCTCCTCGATGACGTTCTTTAGATGCCGACAGTTGTCGGTCTTATGGCCGGGCTGGCCGTGGTAATCGCAAAATTGGCTTGCGTCGCCCTCCGCCCTCGTCTTGGGGGGTCTTGCCCATTTCCGCCCTTCATTCTTGCTCAGGGCGAAGACCTCGGCCGGAGATTTGACCAGGGGGGTGAGACCGCTGTACCGCTTCTGGGTGTATGGTCCCGAACTCCCCCCGGCGCCCGCCGAGTTCTGTTTCCTATTAAATCTCTCAGGCCGTGACCGATTCATGTCACGGCGACCTTCATCAGCGTTGTCCCGGCGGCTCCTCCTTTCTGGGTGCCCAGCTTCACTGTGGCCTACCCAGGTCTTGTGGTAGTCCTCCACCTTTACGGCTCGGTCGGCCATCTTTCTGGCGGAGTCCAGGTTGAGGACATCGCACTTGATCAGCTCATTTTTGAGCTCGCCTTTCGGGAGGCCTTTCATCAGTGCGAAGGCCGCCAGTTCGGTGTTCAGCTCACGGATCTGCTGAGCTTTTGCGTCGAACCTCTTCACATAGCTTCGTAGAGACTCGTCCTCCCCCTGTCGGATAGTGAGGAGATCCGATGTCTCCACGGCGCTCATCTTGTTGCAAGCGTACTGGGCTATGAAGTTATCCCTTAGGTCGGCGTAGCAGTATACCGAACCATTAGGCAGCCCCTTGTACCAACTCTGGGTCATCCCATGCAGGGTTGTTGGGAAGACTCGACACCATACCTCATCAGGCTGCTCCTATACCGACATGTAGGCTCGAAAGCCTCGGCGTGGTCGGTTGGGTCACCGTCCCCTTTGTATGATAGGGACGGCAGCTTCAGTTTGGTCGGCACAGAGACTTCGAGGACGTAGGCACTGAGGGGCTGTCTGACCACGTGTCGAATGACATGTGGCGATCGGCTCCTCGTAGCCCTAGTCCGGCTTCCCTCCCAGTGGCGGGAAGGGCTTCTTGTTGTCCGACTTTGGAGAGTCGGACTTCTTTCTTCATTTCTTCGGGGGTGGCCTCGTTGTTGCCGCGGCGACGCTGTCCTCCCGCGAGTGGGGGAAGGACTTTGGTCTGCCACTGGCATCACGGGCTCCGCCGACGTCCTAGTATGCATGGCTCCTTGTATCGCCCCGGACAAGTTGTTCGGGGTCATTTTATGGGCCCTGGCCACCTGCGGGTGTGCTGCCGTCACCGTCGTTGCGGCGGGGGTGATCGGCGTACTACCCATCAGGTCCAGGAATAGCTTCAGTTTGGCTGCATCGACCACATGTCCCATGACAGTGACATGGCCGGTAGGCAACGGTGTTTCTGGTAGTATCGGCATCCCGTACGCCGGTTGAATTACTCGGTCGGTGGGGGACTGCCCGATCTTAGAATTAGGGACTGTGTCATCCTGGTAGAATGCAGTTTCGTCGCTCACAATTTCTTCTTGTTGTTTTGACATCTTCTTAGCTTGCTGGGTGGGTTTTGTTTTGTGTTTTTTTTTTGTATGGGATTTGACTAGCTTCTAGTATCGTTTCCCCACAGACGGCGCCAATTGTTCCGAGTGTAATTCCGGAGCAGGATTTGTTACCACGTAAGCTTGTAGAATGATGACTTTGCTTGACTCTTCCTTTCGGCCTCTCCTGAAACAATGAACAAACTGAGGGCCCGGCTTGGTACCGAGCAAACTCACTCCGACGCTCAAGTCAGTAAACTTAAAGAGATTAAGTTGTGTGTTACTTGGCAAAGTATATTGTAGAGAGATAAGGGAGTTTATACCAGATTTATGGTAAGTATTAGGGTGAATTGTGGATTATTTCGATTATTTTTGGATCCTTTTCTCAATGAGAGAAGTGGAGTATTTATAGACTTTCACCTTTTGTCACGTAGTGGCCAAGTGGCAGGGCAGGTGGAAAGACTGTTCTACCCTCGGCCGAGGGACCCATGGCAGGCCGGCTGGCCGAGTTGACTCCATGCCGAGGGGTCTTGGATGTGAGTACGCGGATATGTCTCCCGGCTGGCTAGTTGCCTAGCCGAGACCCAAGTGACAGGCCGACAGGCTGCGTCGGTTAGGCTGTCTAATACGTTGACTTGCTGTGGATGTCTTTGACCTTGCTCAATATGTTGACTCGGTCAGCGGGTGCAGAATATGCCCCATTAAATTTTCAGTCTACAACATTTAGATTATCATCAACTAACTAAAAGAGTGGTTTTCAAAGATCAAAGCAATATCATACATATGGATGAGAAATGGTTTTCTAAAACTAAACCTACTACAAGATTTTACTGCCAAGGGTGAAACAGATCCTCATAGGTGTGTGCAGTCAAAAAGTTTCATAGAAAAAGTAATGTTTATGTCTGCTGTAGGAAGACCAAAGTATGGGTCAAATGGTGATCTTATTTTTGATGGAAAGATAGGTATTTGGCCCTTTGTTATACAAGTACCGGCACAAAGAAATTCCAAAAACAAGCCAATGGGTACAGTAGAAACAAAATGCATTGAGTCTATAAACAAACAAGTAACCAAAGATATGATTCTAAACTGTGTGTTGCCAGCAATAAAGGCCAAATGGCCTTCTAATCTGAGTAAGCGCATAATTATTCAACAAGATAATGCTCGCCCACATTTTAGCAATGATGATCCAAATTTTAGAAAGGCAGCAACATCAGATGGCTGGCAGATTGAGTTGGCTTATCAAACACCCAATTCACCAGACTTGAATGTCTTAGATTTGGGGTTTTTTAGGTCAATCCAATCTCTCCAACAAAAAAAAAAGGCAATCAAGTTGGATGAACTTATTCATAACACAATCCAGGCATATGAAGAACAAGATGTTCTTAAACTTAATTATGTGTGGATAACATTGCAGGCATGTATGCTTGAAATAATGAAAACAAAAGGTGGCATAGATTACCCTGTGCCACATATGCACAAAACAAAACTAGCAAAGAACTGGTTTATTGCACGAATATTTGAATGCTAACATTGATTTAGTGAAAGAATGCATACAATATGTACAGAATGTTGGTGATCCAAGCACTATAAGTGAATTAGTGAATTCACTTCACATAATAACAGAGAATGCGAAAAATACAAAGAGTACCGGTGGCACCAAGAATGAACCAACATGGGACACTGAGCACATTGCGACATTATCTTGAAGCGGTGAAGGTAGTAATGAACCAACATTGGGGATTTATCCCCCTGTTGGTAGCATTAATGCTTGGTTCTTAGATTTATGTGCAAGGGAATGAAGAAGCTTATATAAACATCATCAGTATGAAAGATTTTGGACAGTTACAACTTAGCAAAGACTGTATATCTTATCAAAGTCACCATTTTCGCAGATAAAGTAAGCAGCAAGGACAGCAAACAATCAAGAAGGCCACAGTGAAGCATTTTGTTTAGTCTGTATTTGGTTTTGTTGAAGAACTTTGCAACTCTTTTGTACTATTCAGTCTTTGCCACTAAGGATATTAACTTCAGACATGAGCAATTGAGTACAATTAGCTTTAGTAAACAACAACATTGTCCATACACAAACTCATCACTACAAATGGTGGTGGCATTGTATATGAACAACAACTTATCAGGCAATCAACTACCCTCAACATTAGAGATCATCGGGTAGATCAAATTAGAAGAAACAGACATTATATAACCACCAGCAATCATCACCAGTCCAAAAAAAAATTCAATGTAAAAAATTAAAAGAACAAGAAATCAACCTCCTGACGATTCGTCTTCGTCTGCAAGACCAAAACCAGGCCAATATTTAGAAAGCTCTCCCGAAAACCAGTTTGTAATAACCGGATTTTTCGTATGGGCACCGGATCTAATTCCCCATCGAATTACGAGACAACATCGAGTTACATGCAACATCATCTCTTTTCTCCCTTGCACTCTCTTCCTTTTCATACTCCAAAAATCCCAAATTCGAGGCCATGATCTACATAGATCTTCCATAAACATTAATGTCCGTCGACCAGTTGACGACTTGCTAACCAACTCTTCGCCTCCCTCTCATAATCTCCTCTCTTTGAATTAACCATCATCCTCAAATCCATCTCCTCATCCACGATTGTAAAAGGAGCAATATTTGAGCAACATGCAACAACATCAGACTTACCATCATCAACTCCGTCCCCTTCCATATCCATCTCAGATTCACCACACAAATAATAATCTTCATATTTCTTCTCCATAGCACGAAGATCAATATAAGACCGACTAGATTCAGATTTTTCCATCACAGAGGCACCACCCAGATGAAAATTTGAAAAAAAATCAGATTAATCAAAGGCGATGAACGAATATTATGAATAATAATCAATGTTTGATGAAGATTAAAAGAGGCGATGAAGTTTTGATGAAGAATGGAAGAGGAGATGATAAATCTGATGATGTTTAGAAGGGAAAACAATGGCGGTTGAGAGAGAAAGAGAGGAAGTGAGAGGCGGAAGAGAGAGAGCTAGGGTTTTGAGGGGATGGGGACGGGAATAAAAGGCGCGAGAGATTAGGGTTAATGGGATTGGGCTGGGTTGGTTTACGGATTAAATAGATTAGTGGGCTAGATTAGTGAGTGTTAGGATGGGTTATGGGTTGGTTGATTTGTAAATATTGAAAAGTAACAAGGGTAGTATGGTAATTACGTAAGGAAAAACATGTCCAAAAATAGACAATGGGACAGTTACCTGACTAGACGAAAATGGACAATGGGACTAATATCCAGAATAGGAGGGAGTATTATCTATGATATATGCAATCGGAATTATTTTAGTAGCTTACCGACCGAGTTATATAAGTGAGTTACTATAATTAGTATAAAAAGCCAATAGGATGAATCAAAAGACATTGTATGACGTTTTTATTTTTCAAAGTGAGTTTTTAATTTTAAATTATTTTTTATTAAAATATTATTTCAAAATTATAAACAGTTTGCGAGTATTATGAAATTCCTTACGATTTTTTTCATTTGAATATATACATGTTATAATATTTACTCATATATCTTGATATCGAGTCTGCTAATTGAGATATCAGAATGTGAGGAACGACACACTCGTATATAGAACGTAGAGGTTGTAGCAATTTTAGCAACTCAAATAAGCTTTTAACTTTTATTTTATTTTATTTTGGTGTTCCAACCTAATGACCTCCAAAATCCCAGCACTAATTACTCCTCTTTCCCGGTTATTTTTGTCCTATTTTATTTTGGGGTGTCTTAGTTAATTGTTATTCATTCTATTTTAAGAATGAACTTGATACGTAATTTGTTCATTTACATTCAATTTAGTCCACTTGTCATTTAGTAATTGGCCCCTCCTCTTTCTTTGATCTTTTTGCCAAAACCAAAGAATAACAATTGACCGGAACGAACGGACTGAGTTCTGAGGGAGTACTTTTTAGCAACTTTGAGAGGGGACATTTTCGATCTCTAATGAGTAGTAGTGAAGAAAAGGTTTCAAGAATAAGATTGTAGTGGTCGTACAGACAGTCAACACCAACCAAAAGTGGAAAATGAATAAGGTCAAAACTTTGGAAACTAGATGAATAATGTTAGTGGAAACGGGTGAGTAAAAAGAATAATTGACCTATTTGACCCTTAATGATGCAATCACAAAATGAAACAATGCAAAAATAAAATAAAATTGAACTTTAATTATTTCTTAATTTTCTTTCACATTTTAGTTTACTCCATTGCTTACATTTTGCTCCTCCTAAAAAATTTTATCTAGGAGTACTTTTATATCCGTTAATTTCAAATTTATGATAATGCTACTTATTCAGTAATTTTATTTTTATTCTGTACTTTTATGTTATTTTTTAGTAAAAGTCTTAGGAAATGGTCTCATAACAAAATTACAATGAGAGCATTTTACAATTTAAAATAAAAATTGTACTAGAGCTAATAAAACAGATACATATCACTCTTAAAAATTAAATGAGATATGATAATAAATACAAAAGTAAAGACTCATTTTAGTTAATTAACGATCAACAATAACAAGATCAAGAAAAACACAGAAAGCTGTACCTATATATATATTTACACGAATAAACATTATTAAAAACTTTTACTTAGTAAATTATTGAATTTAAGCAAACAATTTTTCGTTCACCTGCTCCATCTCTGCACACAGTTTAAAAATTCCCTACTTAAATAAACTTTATAATAAGTAGCTATATATTAACATAAATATGCGTTATTTAAAAGCTTTCAAAAAAGAAATCAATTATTATATGGTCAAAAAATTGATTATGTTGAAATTTGGATGATGGAAAACAAGTTTAGAAGGTGCTTTTTCCATTATTAGTTTCAATTTTGTCACTTGATGTTTGTTTTACTTATTTATGTACTAGCCTTGAGCCCTTGGGACCAATTTAAGCCGTAAATCGACATATTACTTTTTTTAATATATAATTTAAGGCCGCCAAGTTTGATGCACATATCTAATCAATTTACACAATTAATAAGTATTAGATAATGGAATAATGACACTTTTATTTATACTGTAATTATTAGTGGATACGATCTACAATATGTTTGGACGAGGCTAAAGTTTTATGTCCCACAACGTAGGAAATGTGGACGTAGTAGTTGAAGAAAAGCATGATACGAAAATTCACATGAATTATGCAAATCTTAGGAGTTCCGTATAAAAAGTACTCTACGTTTTTGGTCTAAACCATCCGGTAATCCGAACCACATTGAGCCGATTAATCCGGATTTCGGGGCGTGTCCAAGGATTACGGTATTTAAACCCCTCCCAATCGCAGTTGTGGGGGATCGATCCATGACACTCCTCACCAAGTCGGTCCCAGAAATCTACGCTACATCGCCAACCAACGATTGGTATAAAAAGTACTCTACGTAATGTTTGCTAATTAGCACCATATTTTATTTACTCCATCAATGACTTTATCAACTCAAGTGTAAGTTATCTTTTTGGACCATGTAAAATTAGGAAATAAGGAAGCATATTAATGTGCTTTAATTATGTACCCAAAAAAAGTGCTTTAATTAAGGGTGGTGCTCATTCATGTACAAGTTTTACTCATTCATGTACATAAATGACAATAATACCCCTTTTATTTTAATAATTTTATCTTAATATCCTTTTCAATCTCCCTCATCTTGTACTCTTTACTGCTCTAATAATTACAACCATCCAACATCATTCGGCAGCCACCATCCACCACCCTCACCGCCGTCTCCCTTGCGTCACCCACCATCCGGCTCCCAACGATGATCTTAATCAGGTCTATTTCTCGTCACTTGTTTATTCAATTCGGTTCGAATCAATTCAATTCGATTTAATTCCAGTAATTGTTGTTCTTAGGTATATGAATTATTTGTTGTTCTTTATTTGCTTATTCAATTCGGTTTGAATCAATTCGGTCCGAATCAATTCCATTAGTGCTGTAGTTGTGCTAGCACAATGTTTCTATCTTCTCCTCGGTGGAATTTATCAGTTATCCCATCGTTGAATTGTTAAATCAATATCATCAGTACCACCATTAAAATCATCAAAATCATTAGAATATTTTTCATACCCATTTCCAGAAATCAAATATGATGAACTGGGTCTTGATGATTTTGATGTAGAAATTGCAATAATAACGATGGTCTTAATGATTTTGATGTAGAAATTTGAGTGTTGTCAAGTGCATACATAAGTCTTAGTGGAATTTTCTGATGGTTTTATACTGCCTTCTATTTCGGTAATTTATGTAGGCTGATGTGGAGACTTGTATACGGAAGTCTCACTGCTGCACAATGAAGTTGGGTTGTGTTTGTCATCGTCCTGTGTGGCACTCATTTGAAATAGAAGCAGTTACCGGGAACTAATTATAAATCGCACTACAGACACTATGCAAGAAGCACGGTGTCTGAGGATAAATGTCAAGAAAAAAGCTGCTCCTGATTTGAATAGGCAGCTAGTTGATGTTGGACTTGCATTAAAGCTAGCATGAAAGTGGCGGTCCTGCAAATTCATGGACAAAAAGCCAATTCTGATGGCTCAGATCATCTGATCAATTCTACACCTGTATTGGAACTCTCTTTTAGAGAGTGTGGCGTAGTTCAGGAAATTTTTTAGCACCAGTGTATTAATATGAATATTTGCGGTAATTGTATTAGGTCGATGAATGATTTTTATGTATCACAATTCCAATCAAGCTGTCATTTTTTTCCAATCAGAAATTCTTGAATAAGAATGTATTTTGTACTTTGTGTCTGTGAAACGATTTTCTTGTTTTTTCTACAATCGTGAGCACAAGCACATTTACATCAGCTGAATTATGTTATCGAAGGACAACCACCACAACTACGGAGTCTGTCTAATAAGAGTGAGTCGCTACTCAAATATAATCCAGTGTATAAGAAAGTACCTGCACTTATTCATAATGGAAAGCCGATTTCAGGTTGTCCTTGAATATATTGACGAGGTTTCTGACAATAGAAAGGTTAGGGAAGAAGTTTCTGACAGTAGAAAGGTTTCCACTGTTACTTTCATGGGTTAATGCACTAAAACAAGTTCTTGACGTGAATCAAGTGACACCGTCAATCCCTAAACTTGTTGGATTTCTTCATTTCATCTGACAATGATCCGCCCCAACCAAGGCTTAATCACCAAATATCTATCTTAAATATCAAAAGTTGCATTTACTGAATGTAAACTGTCAAAATTACTGTTATGTAATATAGAATAAAGTTCACACTGTTCTTTATGAGTAGAATGCCTCTATCACAGTAATCGAGTCAGACTGTATCAAAATCCTTTATTCCATTTTGAATATGTTCTGGGTTAGTGGGAGTCATGATCACAAATTGCTCAAAAAAGAAGCCTCAAAGCAAGAATCATATACTATCTCCGTCTCAATTATTTGTTTGCCTTTTCAATTCTTTGCGGGGAGTATTTTAATCTAAGCTAAACATATGGGAGTTAGTGACGAACATGTCATGCATATTAAGCCTTTATTTGGTCCAAGATGAATTGATGATCGAATATGTCGTCTTATTTGCGGGTTATTATATGTTCAACTCATGAACTTGTTTCACAGTATTAATCCATGAAACTAACAGTGGGAATCTCTCTACTGTCATAAACTTTTCCCCAAAGAATTCCTCTGCAGCTTCATGTGTTCCAAACACAGAGTATAATACGATATCCAGGTATCCCGGCTTCTCTTCCTAAAAACAAGGAACACCATTTGGGAATATCTCCTTCAATCCTTGTTTTGCCATATCCATCTTTTCGACCAATTCATCTAGTACCTTCTTTCGTTCTTCACCTTCTGTTGTCAGGGTTTGCCTCATTGTATCAAATATCTGCCCACGTCAATAACAATGGAGCGCTACTAAGGTTTGATATTATCGTGTTCTGGAATAAAGGTAGAGCAGGTTCGTTAATCGTTACCAGTGTGAAAAAGGTGATCCAGAAGCGATGTTTTGCTCTGAGGTAACAATGTTCACACACCCCATAACACACCCTAGCCGCCACCACCAGGCAGCAACCCCTACACCACCGCCACAACAGGCGACGAACGACGTGCCTCACCCAAACGCCGGTGACGGTTGACACAAACCCTAATTTAGTTAGTCGAAATCAGTTCCGTAATTTGATATAAAATAAATAATAAAATTACGAATTAAAATTAAAATTATCACTCGATCAATACGAGAATTAGCATCCATAATTGTAATTTGACGGATTTGATAAATTTGATTAATTTCGTGAGGGAGAGAATTAGAGAGAATTTTTTTTCTTTTTTTTAGGTAAAGGGTATGCAATGGAAAATTAATGAAAAAAAGTACATGAATGAGTAAATCCCGTACATGAATGAGCAACTACGTTAATTAATATGTTAATCCCTATTTGTTTTAGATTTCAACTTCATATTATAAATCCTTTGAGAGATTGTATCGTATTATAAGTGATATCAGATAGATATATAATATTTACCTTTGTCTTAAGGTACGACATTGGTAAGGTAATTCAGTAACTCACTTGATCGAGGAATGATTAGTTGATTTGTTAAACATTTTGTTTCGTGACTTCCGAGTTGAGAATCATCATTTTAATTATAACAATAAAAACATCTTATATTTGTAACATTTCAGCCGATATTTACCTTTTTTTTTTTTTTTATAATTTGACTATCTATAAAATGTTTTTTTAATCAAAGATTAACAACTATAATTTTAATATTTACAATACAACTGACGAGTCAATTTTATTTTGTACTATTAACTCAACATAAAAAGTACGAAGTATATTGTAAACCATCTATAATAGCAAAGCGAAAAATTAAAATGAAGTAGTTTATTTAAAAAAAAAATGAAAGTGAAGTCAAATCAATGAAATAAAAACCAAAATAATGCGACAAGACCATTTTTTATACTTTAACTATTTAAAGTAAAATGAATTGAAATTAAAAAAATTTAACTCAACTAAAACAAAATTTAAGTAAAGAAGAACATGCCCTAGCTAGCTAGGCAAATTTCATGTCAATGTATGTAAAATTGTTTTGGAAATGTCATGATCAATTTGTAATGTGTGTTTTCTCAATATTTCCTTTGTTTTCCTCGATTGGCTCCATTTGCTTCTTTTTTTTGTGAGAAGAATTTATAAAACTGGATTACGGATTTAAAGTTAACTTGAGCGAAATAGGAGATTTTTCAGTATTTATATCAATTTTCAACATTTTTATTTGTCCACAACCAAAACCACAAATGCATTAGGGCAGTCTTAAAACAAATGGCGACTTAAATGAGGCCCGATACTTCAAAGTTTGAATTGAATTCCATCAATAAGCTTGTAAATTTGATGATCAAAACTGAATGCCTGGTTCCTTGGTTCCCACGCTCATGGCTGATGAACAAGGTCTTAGACGCCATGCAATATATGCATACATAAATCGAAACTCGAAAGATAGTAGTTGGTTGGGCTGAGGCAATTGAGACATAATGAAGATGTCACTACTCAACTTCCTCTAGAAAAACAATGCACAACATTCATCGATCATATCTTCAATGTCGTTGTCATCATGTATATTCATGTTAATATGGTCTTTGCATTTACACTTGAAGAAATATAACAAGAAGCTTTCAGGAGAAACTTAAAAAGTCAGCCACAAATAAGAAGTATTGTAACAATTGTGTGTGGAAACAAGAAGTTATGTAGCACAATAACATGATATAAGCAAATATTTTTAGGTAATGTCACCAGAAGTTAGCACTTATAGTCACCCTTTGTACTCAATTTTTCATGCATTTTGAGCCAAGGAAAAAAGGTACACGACTACACCAAACAAAAGACACTGGTAAATTCTTGTTTTAAACGGACCTTTTTCATCTGAAATAAAAAGGACAATTATGTAAACATTTTACAATAAAATGTAATTTTTTTCTAATAAAATATTACCATCATTTTTTTTAAGATTGACAACTTAAATTATACTCCCTCCGTACCACACCAAAGGTAACGTGGAGAAAAATGGAGTATTTAAGAAAAGGTGGAAAAAGTAAGGGTAAAGAGGAAAAAATAGGTGGGGTATGTAATTGTGTGTTTAATTGTGTGTTGGTAGGTGGGGTATGTAATGACATTTTGTGTAAATATCAAATAGGTATAAGGATAACTTGGTAATGTTGTGGGCCAAATAAGGAATGTTACCTTAGGTGTGGTACGTCCGTTTATAGTAAGTGTTACCTTTGGTGTGGTACGGAGGGAGTAACACTTTATCATTAAATGGTCTTATTATTATAAAATATTAACATTTTCTCATTCTATGCCGAGACCGTCTAAAAAGAGACCTACTGCAATACTTCATTATTCCTTACTTTGAATTTGTGTTTTAAATGTTAGAAAAAGTTAGTTTGTGAGATCACTTAAAATAATTGTACTTTCTAGTTTCTACTGCCTTTAATTTCTTCGTTCTTTGAAGTGATCAAGTATTTAAGTATAGTCCATTTATCTAGCTTCAATAGAATTGTTCTTCTTTACCTACTCCTACTATCTTTCTACTTCCCACCTTTCCACTGTTGGATAATTAACCTAATCTTAGTCAAAATTTGGTAATGGTCCTCTCAGGGTCATAACCCCGCCTACCGAGCCTATTTGTCCTTTCCCCGAACCAGTGGTATTTTTCTCACTTAGTCGGGAGGGGTCCGATCTCTACTATTGACTTTTTGAGTATTTTTACATAGCTAAAGGTTACGGGGTATTAGTTAATTTTGAGCTTACAGAGTTACAGGTTCAAATCTCATATAAACTTTATTTATTGCTATCAGGTCTAAAACCAATTCCTAGTATGCCATAATGCTTTGTCAAAGGTTTTTATGGCGGAATCTCTCTGAACTTATAAAATAAACTCTCTCTTTTATTTGGGCGGCGTAGCCTTGACCCGTTGCAGTTAATGTATTATACAACTGGTTATATGTACAATCTATTTAATGTAGCTGAGCTTTATTATAAATTTGTCGAGTTCTATTAACAAAATTATCGAGCGATGGTACAAAGTTATTGAGCTTCACAGAATAATTATTAAGTTCAATAACTTAGTAAAATAGCTCAATAACTTGTAAAATAACTCAACAACTGTGTAAGAGCTCAACAATTTTAAGGCGGTTGTACAATGCTACTATATAACTGGTTGTACTATTATTTGGGAATTGCGAAACGAAGCGATTTTCGAGAACAAAACTCCTAACTGGCCGTGTATTGTAGACAAGCTGTTTTTAAGAGTTGGGTTGTGGTGCAAATCGTGGAAAGAAGATTTACCTTATACCTTAGAAGAATGGTTGAACAATTGGAAAATATTTAGAACATGGAAGGAGAAAAGGATAGGGCAAAGGACGACTCCGCGACTTGAGTTTTGATGCGGACAATTGCTAAGTTTTTTTATTTGTTTTTTTGTGTTGTTTTTCGTTTTGTAAACTTGTTTGGGACCCTACTCGCTGTAGGTCTCGGAGTTTACCCCGCCTTTTAATCAAAAAAAAAAACTGGTTGTAGGATAGTATTCCCGTTGCATGATTTAACGTTAACACTGTCATTCATTTTGAAGATAACTAATACAAGTACGCAAAGAATCCGAAATACAAGTTGATGCCCGGTTATCATCCATACTAGCAACGTAACATTCAACCAGCTAGCTAACTGCCACAAAGTGTGAAAGTGGAATGTCGTCTGAGACGACACAATTACAAAATCAAGTGGATATTGTATCATCTTCTTAATTCGTCTAGCAAAAATCAAGTTGAATAAGGCCATTATTCAATTTGTTTTCTTGCATGTTTGTCACTTGTTAATAACTTCTGTTATTCCGCTCTAAAATTAGCTATATATGCATTATCGAATTATTGTGCTTTAATCAAGTGGTGTTAGTCCAGTGGTAGCCGGGTTAAACCTTGAAGTTTGCAGAAATGCAGGAGTTGAGAGGTCTCGGGTTCGACTACCAGCTGGGGCGATGATCACTTGGCCACTGCATCCCCCGAAGGGGGTGGCTTACATGGTCCATGTGGTGGTGCGGGAATGCATGGGCCCGGGGGGATTCAACCCCCTCGTCATCCAAAAAAAAAAAAACAGGAATTATTATGCTTCACACCGACCGTCCAGTTTATTTCCTTACGTTTTTCTGGTTTAGGTGCTTCGTTCATTTCTTTACGTTTTTATTTTAATTAAAACAAAATAAGCTGTTTTTCTTCCTTCTTTTCTACGACAAGTAACTCCTAGCTAGCCGTTGCCTTTTTTACCATGTACACACCTATAAATCTCTGAACATACGTAATATCATGGAAACCATATACATTGGGCGATGATGGACTTTAACTTAGTATAAAATATCTCAAAAAGCATACTAGACGAGACAGATTAATTAATATCCGATTAAAGCAAATAATAATACAATTCTTATTTTAGCATTTTGATCATTTCTTTACGTTTTTACTGCAATTCGAATAAAATAAGCTATTTTTCTTTTCTATGACGAGGAACTCCTAACCGCTGCCTTTTTCATTATTATTATGTGCACATGCACTAGATAAACAATTCGAGCATATATAGTACCCTGTAAACCATGTATAACTTACTAAAATGTCGAGACAGATAATTAATTAACAACCAATTAAAGCAAATGATAATACAATCTATTATAATTATTTTATTGAAAAAGACAATTTGTTGTAATTATGTGACAATAAATATCAATAAATAGTGTACATACTTACCCATTATATTTTATCAATCATTATTTTATTTATCTATTACCACCAAATAATTGAAAAAAATGACCCAAGTCATTCAACAACTCTACTATATCACCAGTCCACCACCAACTCCCACTCCTTTCTTCATATAAATACCTTCCAACAATTCCCATAATACACTTAACCAAAACCCTGGACCAAGTAATCAACTATTCCCACTTCTTCAAAATTAAAAAATTTCCTTGTTTTCCCTACATCAAAATTTTATAAACTAGTCGCAACTCGCACCAGACGAATTTGCGACTAGTTTAAACAACTCGAAATGGGTACGAAAGACGGAGGGTGGGGAAGAAACTTAAGTAGAAACCTAAGTAGGTCAGGATGGGGAGTAGAAGATGTATTTGGGAGTCAAACAAGAAGTGCAAGAAATTATGAAGATGATGAAGAAGCATTAAGATGGGCTGCCTTAGAAAAATTACCTACTTATAATAGGTTAAGAACAAGTATACTTAAATCTTATGCAAATAGCCAAAATCAAAATAATAATCAAAATGATAATTCTTCTCATAAAGAAGTTGATGTTAGAAAGCTTGATATGAATGAGAAAATTCAGTTTATTGATAGATTGTTCAAAGTTGCTGAAGAAGATAATGAAAAGTTCCTCAAAAAGCTTAGGGACAGGATTGATAAGTAAGTTCATACTCTTTCCGTCTCGGTCATTTATTTACTTTTTTTTTTTTGTGAGTGGTATTTTACTCTTTCCGTCTCAGTCATTTTATAAAAAAAATTTCATCGTCTCATATTTTTCACATCATTTTCTTCATTATAGTAATAGTTTTTTTTTTCCTAAAACGTACTCCATACGTCTTGATTATTTGTTTACTTTTTATATTTTTTTATGAGAAGTATAATAATAAAGATAAACAAATGATTGGAAAAATAGAGTAGATTATAATTTCATCATTTTGTTTATGCATGTTGTGTTGATGATCTTATTGGTGGTTTAACTAAATTTAGAAAACTATGAATTAAAAGATGGATTTGTTTCTAATATATATATAGACATATCCCATTCGCACTACAATTTGTAAAATTATCGTTCTAAATCGTTATATAGATGTTATACATTTATATGCGTCCATAATTATAATATATCGATTTTTCTATCCTGTATAGGTATATACGTTTTGACACATATGAGGAATAAACTCAAGGAAATCATTTTAGTATCAATCGTTATATATATACACTTAGGGATGTAATCGTGCTCTCACGATTACCTCCCATAACATAAACGAGATGTAAAATTATTTACGATAAATATAGGAGTCGCTTTATCTAGCTATTAATCTTTGTTGTTTTGTTGAACATGCTAGCTAGTGCCAACCAGGATACCCAGCTCTCCATGCATTAATGATCAGGACTAAAATACGTAAATAACAAGTAACAAATTGTTAATAATGTTGATGGTTAAAGGCTTAAAAGCCACATATTCTCTTCAATTCCGAGGATAAATATACGAACATATAGACAATTAGCAGTTAGTCCTATGTAAAACGGTAAAATATGTATAACAATTCATTTAGTTACATGTAAATAATTAACTAAGACTTTTTTGTATGTATGTATAAATTAAATAGCCTTAGATGAGTTTTTGTTAAGTATATACATTTGAAAGGAAAAAAAAAAACATAAATCTCGAAAATATTTCAGATTTTTTTAATGAAAAAGGAAAACATAAATCTCAAAAATACACCCACAAACAACGAGAAACCTTAATTTTTATCCTATTAAGATTTTGCTTTATTATTTATCGAATAAATGGTCAATTCTTATTAATTAAGTACTCGTAACAACATTCCCGGATAAGTTTTCAACGCATCTAATATTCTCAATGTGTCACTATTATTGGGTAGTTGGAACAAGTTATCTAATTTTGATTATGCTTTTATGACGTTTTATTGCACGTTAATTTTGCATCATTTTTTGTCAAAATTATAATATTCCGACGTTTAATGCATTTTGGCATAATATAGCATAAATAAAATCCACTTAAATATCAATCGTAAGCCATAATTTGATATGTTGCCTAAAGTAGAAAAATTGATCACGTCGTCTACTTTGATCACATGTTGGTTACGTGGTTATTATACGTCTTCTCGGACGGAGTAGCTATTCTTCGTATTATTAATTCTAATTAATTCAGGGTTTCGCACATCTTTTGTACCAAAATAAAAATAACAATTAGTTTTTGGAACTTCTTCTTTAACTTTAATCTACTCCGACTATTTTATTTCCCTCATTTAAAACAAGTCATGATATAGATGATTTAAATAACAAGATAAACTAGAAACATCGAAAGTTTTAAAAAATTTTAAATTTTTCATTGTTTAGCGGGGTGACTGTTCCAGCTAATCCCTCTTAGCTCTGATACTAGGCCCGTACCATGTTTAAATTGTTTTGAAGTGTTTAACGTTAACCTTTTATGATTTTGATTGTGATTATAGGGTGGGAATACAACTTCCAACGGTCCAAGTAAGATTCGAACATTTAACCGTGGAGGCGGATTGTTATGTGGGAAATAGAGCCCTTCCGACTCTTCCAAATGCAGCTCGAAATTTCGCAGAATCACTCATTAGTTTGGTTGGTATTACTTTGGCCAAGAGGCAAAAACTTACCATCCTTAAAGACATTTCCGGCATTGTTAAACCATCAAGGTATATTAATCTCGATTTTCTTAATTATGTTTACCAAACAGAGCCTGTATTAAAATTTTAACTTTGAGGTTATACAAAAATATGTGGTATACGAAGTATAACTTTAACTCCGTATAATTTATGACTCGTAAATTAGTACAGAGTACTTTTAAGGACGATTTTAAATTTTATTTTACTATAAGGAGAATGAAATTTTACTTAAAGCATTGCTAATCGCTTACGTAATTAATGCGATAAAGTCATAAAGATACATACAGGGACGTAGCCAGGATAGAATAAGAGGTGGGGCCGAATTTTAAGTGTTACTCCGGAAGCTTCATATTGTAGTTAGAGGCACGTTTTATTTAAGAGTGAAATATTTAATAGTACGACTACCGATCATCTTCTATAATGCTAAAATTTTTAATTTGCTACCCGGGCCCGGCCTATTTCGGCCATAACATAGCTACGTCCCTGGATACATAAAAGAATTTGAATAAAAATAAGAAATGTCATTAAAAATGATTAGTCATATGAGTCAATTTTTTTTTCCACGATAGTTGGTGGTTGTTACTAGTTAATCATGTACGGAGAAGTGTCAAAATTGATCATATGTTTATGTTGACAAATGTTGCACAAATTATAAAGTTGATCATAAATAAGTGAACACAATTTTGTGGCAGGATGTGTTTGTTGTTGGGTCCTCCGTCTTCTGGGAAAACAACCCTCTTGTTAGCCCTTGCTGGGAAACTCGATCCAGCCCTTAAGGTACCGTATATTGAATTCACATTTTTTAAATTATAAATAACGGTTTTTCTAACGTGTATTTTAAGGACATGCGTTAATAATCTAAATATAAAATGATGAATTATTTATTAGAAAAATCGAATAAATAATTGTTCCTTTTATAAATATACTTGATTACTTCTGTTCCCAAAAAATGCATCTACATCAATATTTATATGTACATAACTAAACATATAATAAAGAAACAAATATATAATTTGTTTTATTAATATGGTATCAAAACTCATGATTGTGTGACCTGGGTTGTGACTTGTGAGGTGAAATTCTGCCATTATTTGACGATTTCAAAAAACGTTCTTATCACGTGATATTTGACAAGTTCGAAATAAAAACCAGTAAGTGGATTATACATCCGATGTACTATCACAAGTTTTATACTTTCTGAGCATTATAATAAAGTTTTTGAGCTTTGTTTTAAAAATTATGAGTTTTACTATAAAGTTTTTGAGTTCATTCACTAAAATATTAAGCTCAAAAAAATTACAATAAAACTCAAAAATATTACATACAAACTTACTTAAATTTGAGTTTTGACGGAAAAAAATTAAAATCTAACTTATAAACTTTAATAAACTCAGAAAAAATACACATATGCTCAAAAACAAATAAAGTTTAAGGTAATAAGCTCGGAAAAAATACAAAAATGCTCAAAAACAAGTAAAATCTGAGGTAATACATCCGATATATGTTCCTTTTTCTCAAATAAAAACCCCAACATTCCGAAACAAAAAGGATTAAGGTTTAAAAGAATGACATACCTATCGATCGATACATGCATAACACACATTACTAAATTCATAATGACATAAAACATTCTTCAAAGTTGAAAGTATAATTGGAATTATGTGTTATACGGGTAGATGACACGTTTTTGTCAAATTTTGGAACAGGTCAAAGGTGAAGTGAGCTACAATGGACATAGGCTTGACGAATTTGTACCACAAAAGACATCAGCTTATATTAGTCAAAATGATGTTCATATTGGATCCATGACTGTTAAAGAAACTCTTGATTTTTCTGCTAGGTGTCAAGGAGTTGGTTCTCGATTTGGTAATTCCGACTCCCTTAATATTATCGACTGATACTGAGTTTCGATTCCTTTACCAATTTTTGATATTGTTATTGTTATCAAATGTGTGTATAATTAGACTGTCTCACGATAAAGTGTCTAGTATTTCCTGATCCAATTTTCCAAAATAATTAATTGTGTGATAATTGCGGTTTCTTTCAGAGCTCCTAGCTGAGCTAGCGAGGAGAGAAAAGGAACATGGACTAAAACCCGACCCAGAAGTTGACCTTTTCATGAAGGTACGAAAAAATAGAAACGAACATAGTCGATTTGATCGTATTTTTATTGATCATAACTTAATTTTTGTTATGTTTCTTAGTTACTTATGAAATTGTGATGATATTTCACTTCTTGTTCAGGCAACTGCAATGGAGGGGGTTGAAAGCAACCTCATTGTGGATTATACTCTTAGAGTAAGCATATTTTCCTTATCACGGATTATTGTTCAAGACTGTGTTATTCGTTTTAAATTTAAAACTGATTTAATACGGTGAATGAGACAAAAAAACTCTCTGATATTTTATCCGTTTACATTAGAGACGAATATTATTATTCTAAGAGAGAGACTCTTACTATTTCCTTATTTAGAATTGTGCTTCTTTCAAGTTAAAGATACTTCCTAACTAAAGTTGACAAGATTTAGCACTAATTACCTAAAAGTACATATTTTTTTGACTTTATGGTCTTAATAATTCTCCTCACTTTCTAACTTTTGGACTTGTTCATAAAACTTTTGGTCATAAAATTCTCTTCTTGTATTATTCTAATGTTAAAGATAGGTGATAGAATAATTTTGCAATTTGGGTAATTGGGTTGGTGAACTACTTTAGTGTATTGGGTCATGCTAGTGAAAATGAATAAACCAAATCCACCACTTCATTTTAACACAAAGTAGAATATTTCAATTTTTGTATGTAAATAGACTAACTTGATATATTGTTCGATGAAACAGATACTCGGACTTGATATATGTCGTGACACGTTAGTAGGAGATGAAATGGTTCGTGGTATTTCAGGTGGACAGAAAAAACGTGTTACAACAGGTACTTATATACGTATTAATTTTTCGAAGTCATGGTTAACGCTTGCAAGAATTATCAAATATTATAAAATAAAACCGTCTTATCAAAGATATGTGGGTTGGTTTGTGTGAGAGATAGGCACATTAGATATAATGTTTTATTTGATTTCTAACATTTACAAAATTTGGTGACTTTATTTTATTTGTTCAAACTAAACAGGATAAAGCTTGACTTTCATGTGTGCAATTAATTCAATATAATGAATAGACAAATAGTGACACTTGATAATGTACTCAATTTGTTTCTCAACCACTAATATTTCTGTAAACGTACAAATTCTCATTTAAGACGGGCATTATCATCTTAATTTTAATATGGGCCAAATACTCCCAAAATACATGATAAGTTGTTTAGAAAATGTCAAAAAAATTGTCATTATTATCACCATATGGTAGTATTTGCCCGTCTTAAACTTAGAGATGGATTGTGCCCGTCTTAAACAATACTTGCTGATTTTAGGGGACTAGCAAATAACACACATCAAAGCACCTCACTCTCACTAGGAGTTACAGTGGCGAACTTAGGGGACTAGCAGACAGGGATGCTCGCTCCCACTAAACCCTGAAAAATGCAAAAGTCATGGTTTAAATTTTCGAACTTTTTTCGAATTTAATTTGCCTCACGGAATTACTTGTTCAACCAATTGAAACTTTTTCTTCCTCCTAATCGTAATTTGTGTTTCGGTGATAATCGAGTTATGCAATTTCAGGTCTTAGATCAGTCTTATTGGGTTGGTTGATCATTTGTTACTAATTTTAAAAATGACAGGTGAAATGATAGTTGGGCCAACAAAAACAGTATTCATGGATGAAATATCAACTGGGCTGGACAGTTCAACAACATTTCAAATAGTAAAATGTTTGCAACAAATAGCCCATTTATCTGATGCAACCATTTTAATGTCATTACTTCAGCCTGCTCCTGAAACCTTTGATCTCTTTGATGACATTATCTTACTTTCTGAGGGCCAAATTGTTTACCAAGGCCCTAGAGAACATGTCGTCGATTTCTTCGAAACTTGTGGCTTTCGTTGTCCCGAAAGAAAGGGCACCGCCGATTTTCTCCAAGAGGTAATTTTAACATTGTCGCGAATTGTTTTATATAAAAGACGGGTCTCATAGCATGTTATAGCTTAGTTTGTAAAGTCATCAGACCTGGTGATCATGACCTGGTTTCAAATCTCATCACGTCTTGAGTTGAAATATGTTAGGTAATGTTATTCTCTCATTCATTATATCTTGGCTTCGTCCCTGAATGCAGGTGACCTCAAGGAAGGATCAAGAACAATATTGGGTCGAAAGGACGAGACCCTACAGATACATCCCGGTCTCAGAATTCGCAACCCGGTTCAAGAAATTCCATGTTGGGCTAAGACAAGACAATGAACTCTCAATACCATATGAAAAAGCCCAATCACACAAGGCATCATTAGTGTATGAAAAATACTCTGTCCCATACAAGGAGCTTCTTAAGGCATCCTTTGACAAGGAATGGCTATTGATCAAGCGAAACCCGTTTGTGTATGTATTCAAGGTTATACAACTAATGATCGTTGCCATTATTACATCGACCGTGTTCATAAGAACAAGGATGCATACTAGGAATGAAAGGGATGGTGCCCTTTACATGGGAGCTCTCATTTTTAGTCTGATTATTAACATGTTTAATGGATTTGCTGAGTTAGCCATGACTATCCAACGGCTACCCGTCTTTTACAAGCATAGGGATCTCCTTTTCCATCCGTCTTGGACTTTTAGCTTGCCAACTTTCCTACTCGGGTTGCCTATATCTGTCCTTGAGTCGATAATTTGGACTTGTATGACCTACTACTCCATTGGATTTACACCCGAGGCAAGCAGGTAATTGTTCGCAAAATCTCAGTTCTGTAGGGGATACTGTTGGTCAACGCCGAGAAAAAGACTAACATTGATTCTTTACATTTTATAGGTTCTTCAAGCATCTTCTACTGGTGTTCTGTATCCAACAAATGGCTGCAGGAATATTCCGTCTCTCAGCCGGGTTGTGCAGGACTATGATTATTGCAAATACTGGAGGATCACTAGTTCTTCTACTTATGTTCATGCTTGGAGGTTTTATCCTTCCAAAAGGTCAGTACTACTCCCTTTGTCCCGGTCATTTGTTATCCTTTTCTATTTCTGGGTCCACATGTCATTTAGTAACTGACCCTCTCCTATTTCCTTGATCTTTGTGCCAAAATCAAATAACAACAAATGACTGGGACAGAGGCAGTATATCAAAAATGAAAGGAAAACACTTTGAATATACAGGAGTTAATATTAATTGTCTTACTTATGTCTGTTTCGATTATGTCGTCTATCAGGTTTAATACCAGGTTGGTTGCAGTGGGGATATTGGGTGTCTCCTTTGTCATATTCATTCAATGCCTTGGCTGTTAATGAGATGTTCGCTCCCCGTTGGATGAACAAACTGGTATGAATCCTTAATACAGAGTACTTAACATCCTTACATACAACAACATTACGTCAGTGCCTCAAACGCTACTGGTGACTGGCTCAAAAGACTAATGTACAACATGTTTCGACATTTTTTACAGGGATCGGATGGAAAAACACCATTGGGTTTGGCAGTGTTACAGAATTTCAATGTTTATCCACATCCTTATTGGTATTGGATAGGAATAGGTGCTCTTGTTGGGTTTACAATCATTACAAATGTCGGTTACACCATCTCTCTCAGCTACCTTAGTCGTAAGCATCTTAAAACTCGACTAAATTAGAGTTTGCAGGATAACTGTTACTCTGTATCTTCTTTGTACTAATTCAGTTTGTTTTACTGCATTCCTTTCAATTAGCTTATGGAAAGCCGCAAGCAATAATTCCT